>NC_081352.1:1587402-1653847 GCF_029784015.1 Lycium ferocissimum
GATATGTCTATGAAATGAATGTTAACGATGACAAGTATATGAATTGCATGGTATGTGTGATAATATGATTCCACCGTGCCTAATTGGCCGGACATGTCACCGCTACGGCGGGCTGCTATGATTCCACCGCACCGAGAAAAGGGCGGACATGTCACCACTAGTGGGCTGCATGGGAGGGTTACCCGGACGCGGGTGACGATGTGATGATGTATGATTGATATGACGATGCTTGCATGTTATGATAATGCATGTGATGTATTTATATATGATGTATGTACATGAACCCGGTTCCTATGTAAAGAGTGTACAGGTTATACCCTTATCTCATGATTTATGATCCTCCGATTATGTTATTTCACTCCTGCCTTACATACTCAGTACAATGCTCGTACTGACGTCCTTTCTTCGGACGCTGTGTTCATGCCCACAGGTAGACAGGGAGACGGTCTTGATCACACAGGAGCCGATTTGGTTTTGTGAGCACTCTATCATCCGGAGGTGCTATTGATTATTCTTTTGGTACATATTTGTATATTCGTATTTTGGGCATGACGGGATCCTGTCCCGTCCATATGTTTAGTACTCTAGTAGAGGCTCGTAGATACGCATGTGTGGGAAGTATGGTCCCATGGTCCCCACGTATATTCATGTATATGTACGTATATGTATAAATACCTTTTGTTAACCGAAAAGTTTATGTTTATAAAAGTGATTATGTTCTAAATGATGAGATGTTTTCATGAAATTGGACAAGCATTGCGAAGGAGAGTATATAGACAATAGCATGAGCGGTATTCGGTGGTTAGCCCCGGATGCCCGTCGCGGCCCGTAGTTTGGGTCGTGACAGACCCACAGAGACGAACACACTCTCGCAGAAGCGGGACACCAGAAACCAGCAAAATCTAGTTTTTCACAAAGTTCAACCCAAAACCCGACATCCATTTGAGACCTCCCGGATACAAACCAAATATGCAACCTAATGTAAAACCATGCTACAAATTCACCCATTCCCTCAGAATTTCCTACGGAGGTCATTTTGACCCCGTCAACCTCCAAAACTCCAAAATCAAGTTTCCAACCAAGGACCCAAAAAGCTCCCGAGTGCCTCAAGAACCGAACTAATCACCCCACGAAGTTATAAATGACTCTCCGAACCTCATAGAAGCAACAGGATTCCCAAAAAAGATTCATTTACCCAAAAGTCAACTATTGGTCAATGATTTTTCATTTTAAGCCTCTAATTTCCTCAAAACCAATCCCAATCTCCTAGGGAACAGTGCTACCCATTCCCACGAGTCAAACACGCTCTAACGGAGCTAGGAGAAGGTTTAATAGGGGTAAAAGGATCAAAAAGTCTAAACGACCAAACAGGTCATTACAAATAGGCTATCGGCTAGATACCCAATATGATCTGGGAGATATGGGATTCTTGGTAAGTATATGGATCTCATGAGTCCACGTAAAACCTACTGCAGGAGCGTGTGCATACTGGTGCAGATTGGCCATTGCATTTGCATTGCATACCATTCTTATTTGATTGCCTTCTCATTACTTGACTTGTACAGGTTCTTGGAAAGAACCGAGTTTGGTGGCTTACTTGACTTATCGATCTTCTAATCTTAATTGCTTAAGTGATTATAAATTGTATAATTTGTTACTAACGAAGTGTGGAGGTGAGTTGGAACGACCAACCCTCGTCATCACTTCATTTTAGGATCGTTCAACGATGCTTTTGAGTGCACGTGTTCCCCTGTACTAACTCTACACTTGCTGAACCTTTTTGTGTGCAAGTTCTATTCCTTGTTCGAGTAGTGGGCGAGTTTCTGCTGACCATTGAGGCATTTCTTTGGAGTTTCAGGGTGAGCTACTGGCTGTTCTGTGGCACTGGACTCCATTTTTATCTTACTTTTCGGACTGTATTTGTAGTATTCAGACTTGTACCCCATATTTACTAGCTCTTGTACTTATGACTTCCAAGTTTGGTGGAGATGTATGACTTAAATTCTCCGTATTTTATGAGTTTGAGACCTTACTATTGAATTATGGGTTATTCCTACTTTACTTCCGCTTTTATGATTATCGAAAGACTTTAGCTTTTACTTGGGTTCACCTACGGGTTAGGGTAGGTGCCCTCACAACCACTTTGGAATTTTGGATCGTGACATCTGCGGCAGCTGGCAGAGCAATGGGAAGCAGCAGCGGTCGACGGGTGGATGAGCACATTAGCGGCTTGGTTTGTGTGAAAGAGAAGATAAAAATTTCTAAAATTGTGGAATTTGTTGGAAGCTGTATATGTTCTGTAAAAAACTATTCATGTATCTTAAAATGGTATAGTATTATGGTAATAATGGTCTTATTTCAGCATATCTAGGAAATTATCCTATGGAATGAATGTACCAGGTGGAGATACAATTACAGAAATGACCCACTTTGTTGATATTGGCAAGCTCCAATCCAATTTGGCAAAAAATTGTCAACCTCCAATGCAATTTGGCAAAAAAGTGGCATTCTATAGCCAAGTACAAGAAGCTCCCATCCTAATTCCTTTTCTAACAATGAAGTATGAATCCCTCACCTTCCTATATATACATGTCATTTTCGCAAGTTCACCAGTAAATCCTATCCCATTTTAGTAATACATGGCAGTAGAGAGACATGTGATAACAGTTGATAGAAAGGGGTCGTCACTGTCGTCATCGTCTATACACCATTAAAGACTATTGATGTTTGGTTTGAATTTTTCAATTTGTGTAATTATGATTTGTTCTCGCTTGGATCATATTGAATTTTGGTGAAAATATCTTAAGGAGCTTGAATATCAACTTTGAACGTGTTTGGGGACGATTTGAAGCGGATTTGAGCTGATTTTCAAATTGAAAACTCAAGGTTGAAGATGACTCAATTGTATCACCTCAAGTATATCTGTGTATATTCCTCTGCTGATTTGTGTATATACATTTGTATATCCTTATATGCCATGTTTATCATGTATATGCATGAAAATTGTCTCTGACATACGCGACATATAATGTGATACACCTGTCACAGTAGCGTTTTCCAAGTCTGAATTTTAACGCCAAGCTAGTCCAAATCACCTTTAATCCTTCTAAAATTTTGTATATAGCCACGTCCAACTGTTTCCGATAGATTACAACCACACCCACTCAAAAACATGAAGTAATCTCAAATGAGAAGATAGAATCAATCTTTGAAAAAAATGTGTCGGAAATGGGGTTTTCCAGCGACCTTCCATTTTTTTTTATAACTTTGGAAGATTTCCTTGAGAATTTAATGGGTTATTGGGTGAAATTTAGGTGAGAATATGCACTTCCTTGGTTTTTTCCGTTTGTTTTGGAAGAGTTGGCTAATGAATACAATTGTTTGGGCTATTATTGCCATGCCTAATCCTTGGCTGATTTGGTGGCAATAGCTACTATGGTTAGTTCTTATGTATCAATGCCCCAATGAAGAATGCATGTATTTAACATTTTCACCCTCTTCTCAAACATTACAGAGTCCACATTGATTACTCAAACATTGAGGGATAGTTGTTTGAAGTTTCCTCGTTATTATCTTCCATCCATATTATCTGTTTTTAAGATTTTTATACACACTTAAAGAAATGAATGTGCTAGCCCTAATTATAATTTTTTTGTATCATTAAACGTCTTACTTAATCAATACGGATATACTTGAAAAATAATAATAAATGTCTTATTGATTTTTAAAAACGTCAAATATTTCAAAATAAATTTAAGAACTAATATTTGGATTCAGAGGTAGTCATTTTAATTTCTCTCTCTTCTTTTGCTAATGTTAAGCCAGATCTTTCCTTGGTACTTCACCTACTGGCTAATCTCAAACCTCTCTCTTGACCTAATCATGTGTACCACTAGAACAAGTTTGCTCTCTGACTCGAAAAGCCGAATGATGGTTAGGAAGTCACACAATCGTCTCCTAGGCCTATATTAGGGTGAAAGATACAGGGTTTTGGCTAAACAAGAAAAAAGTAGTAAGAGCCTGTTTGGATGGGCTTATGCCTATAAGCTGTTTGCAGCTTATAAGCTAAAAAAAATAAGTTAGGGTAGTCTAACTTATTTTTTTTTGAAAATATGTTCGCTTTTAGATAAGCTAAGTCAAATGGGCCCAATTATTTTTTTGAGCTTATTTTAAGCACAAAATGACTTTAAGCTGGCCAGCCAAACACTCAAAAAAGCTGAAAACAGCTTATAAGCAACTTATAAGCTAATCCAAAGGGACTCTAAGTTGTATCCTTGTTAGTTGCTTACGTGCACATTTATTCCATTATTTGAAACGTCATAACCCTACTTTAAGTCTTCTTGCTTCGTGCTCTGTTTTTTTAGATGCAATTAATCAAAAAGGACATGTAAGTGACACACAATTAATGTGCATTAAGAATCAAAGTTGAAAAAGTCTTGCAATTGTACCAAGTCAAAGACAGCACATTCCAAGACTAAGCATACCTTATCATCCTAAGTTTAGGCTCCCATTTCAACGACTTAAAAAAGAGGCTCAAATATCTCTAGTAGCACTCACAATTCCTTTTTGGGGAAACAACATCACATCCCTAACACCTTGTTCTTCCCATATTAATTGTCAGGGTTTCTAAAAAAACTTGTTCCAAAGTACTCCCTCCATTCCATAATAAGTGATTTTTTAGGTTTTTCATTTTATTTCAAAATAAATGATGTTTTAGGATTTCAAGAAGAAATTGATCTTATTCTTCCAACATTACCCTTATTTACATAATCAACAATCATTAAGCTTTTTTTTTTTTTAGGTATTTAATTAGGAGTAAATTAGTAAAAACACTTCTAATTTTCTAGGAGTGAGTACTTTCCTAAGGGGTGTGCATAAGCTAAAAAAATCATTTATTATGGAACGGACGGAGTACTTGTCATTTTACAAAACCAAGACGAAATTAATTAATTTTATGTCATTTTACCCTTAATATTAATTGTTCTTGAAAATAATCAATATTGATTAGAAGTGCAACTTATTGGAGAGAGATAAGGATAAGATATTTAAATACACATTTTATTTATAATTGCTTAAGAGACGTACAAAAGGGAAATGTGACAACAACTATGGGACGGAGGAAGTAGCAATCACAATTAATGAGATGGGTAACAAAAACCAGTGCAGAGGTCGACAATCTCAAATATATATTGCAATTCTCTCTATTACTTCACTTTGTTATGATGCATTTTGTTTATGTGAAAAAAATATTAAGCAAATCACTAACTTTGTCCTATGTCGACCTCCCCAGCATCATCGATAGGTGAGACACCTTAGTAATTGAAGGTATTAAAAGAAAAATCATATGCAGTGAAGAAGCTGTCTCAAAATTAAGGATTTACAATCTCTAATAATCCATGCAAACCTAGAGAAAAATAAAGCACAATCCAAGAAAAAGATTTGTATGTATTATCAAGCAGTTGGAATTAGGGTTTAGTCATGTTGGTACATTATTCATTATGAGTCTTTTAACCTCGTAGAAATCTGTATACCAATAATAGAAAATGTAGAAATTAAACAATCTGGTAAAAGTGAATTTAAATTTTCAGGACACTGAATTGAGGCCAGCCTAATTGAGTGACATAAATATAGCTTAACTGTATAATTTTTAGATTCCAAATGTGGTAGAAACATTTCAGTTCTTTTTTGTGAAAAAATTTGTGCATAAATCTGTTGCATAGTCAACCATATTAAAACTTTTTAATTGTATTTCATTTGAAATTTTGGTTTAAACTAATGCAAAAGCATAGGAAGCACAGATTATTAGTTTTAAAGTGAAAACATGTTTTGCAAAACATAAATAAATATCCCTTTAAGTACAATGTTCATTCGGTCTCACTATCCACAAATTAAAAAAAAAAAAATTGTAACAAGTTGCGATTTACTCAGTTAGGAAGTCAAAGTCAACCAAATCCATGTTCAAATAACATCATTAGAAATTATTCTTCTCTTTTTTGTTTCTTTGGTTCCCACTTGCACATTATTGCAAGCATAAATGACACAAATCCCAAAAAAAAAAAAAAAATGGAAACATTTCTACTATATAGAAACATGAGTGGATCGTCATCCACCCCAGGGACCCACTCACGTTTCTATATAGTAGAGTAGAATTTAAAAAAAAAATATTAAGGGACCACTCTTCTATAATTAAAAAAAAATTAAGGGTCTACCCTTCTATAATAGTAGAAATAAAAAAATAAAATTAAATTAAGGTGGAGCCCACGTGAAGAATTAGAAGACGATTGCAAAAAAAAAAAATAGGACATTTAAATAATGATGATAAGTTTAGAAAATAGTAAAGGTACGCTTAGAGAAAATTCAAAGAAGAAAAATTCAAAGAAAAAAATAACGATTTAAATTGAACACAAAAACCACTAAAGAAGTCATAAAACCAAAACATTTAAAACTTATGTTTAGAGAAAGCCTCAACTCCTATTTAAAAGGGGAGTTAAGTGGGAAGAGGAGGAGTTACGTGGGAAGAGGTTACTCTCCCACAACTAAGAGGAAAAACTGTACGGTTATTTTTCTCCAAATAACTTTCTTTACTTTTTATCTCTTCCAATGAGTCGGGTCAGTCCACATGAGCGACCCCTCAATCCAAAAATCCAACACTAAACCACCTTTTATTTAAAAATGGAGGGAGTACTATTGAACATCAAATTTAAAGCAAGCGTATTAACAGAAACAAGCTTTAATTTCAACAAGTTAGTATCATTTCTCTTTTACCTCTTTAAAACATGAGTGGATCGTCGTCCACCCCAGGGACCCACTCATGTTTCTATATAGTAGAGTAGAATTTAAAAAAAAAAAAAAAAATTAAGGGACCACTCTTCTATAATTAAAAAAAAAAAAATAAGGGCCTACCCTTCTATAATAGTAGAAATAAAAAATAAAAAAATTCAAGGTGGAGCCCACATGAAGAATTAGAAGATAATTGAAAAAAAAAAAAATTAAAGTGCGGTCCATGTGAAGAAGTACGAGATAATTGCAACAAAAAAAAAAATAGGACATTTAAATAATGATGATAAGTTTAGAAAATAGTAAAAAAAAAAAAAAAAAACCACTCTTCTATAATTAAAAAAAAAAAAAAAAATTAAGGGCCTACCCTTCTATAATAGTAGAAATAAAAAATAAAAAAAAATTTAAGGTGGAGCCCACGTGAAGAATTAGAAGACAATTGCAAAAAAAAAAATTAAAGTGGGGTCCATGTGAAGAAGTACGAGATAATTGCAACAATAACAAAAAATAAAACATTTAAATAATGATGATAAGTTTAGAAAATAGTAAAGGTACGCTTAGAGAAAATTCAAAGAAGAGAAATTCAAGGAAAAAAATAACGATTTAAATTGAACACAAAAATCACTAAAGAAGTCATAAAACCAAAACATTTAAAACTTATGTTTAGACACATACATCTCACGCAAATAATGAGGAATAACATCAAGAAGATGAAATATAAACGATCTTGGATAATAGTAAATTATAAAATAAAATAAAAATTAAGGTGGGGCCCACTCTTCTATAATAGTAGAAAATAAAAAGAAAAATTAAGGTGAGGCCCACCCTTCTATGATAGTAGAATTTAAAAAAAAAAAAAAAATTAAGGTGGGGTCTACGTGAAGAATTAGGAGGCACGGCAATTGCAAAAAAAGGGTGGGCCCACGTGAAGATGTAGGAGACAATTGTAAACAAAAAAATAATAATAATAATAATGTGGGATTCACGTGAAGAAGTAGGAGAAAATTGCAACAAAAAAAGGACATTTAAATAATGATAATAAGTTCAGAAAATGGTAAAGTTCGTCGTCCACCCCAGGGACCCACTCATGTTTCTATATAGTAGAGTATTTAAAAAAAAAATTAAGGGCCCACTCTTCTATAATTAAAAAAAAAATTAAGGGCCCACCCTTCTATAATAGTAGAAATAAAAAATAAAAAAATTTAAGGTGGAGCCCACGTAAAGAATTAGGAGACAATTACAAAAAAAAAAAAAAAAAGGTGAGGTCCACGTGAAGAAGTATGAAATAATTGCAACAAAAAAAAATAAATAGGACATTTAAATAATGATGATAAGTTCATAAAATAAGGTGGGAAAGAAAGTGGACCCCACCGTCTCCAAACTCATGTAAAAAAATAAAAAATAAAAAAGGACCCCATATTACAAAAATCAAGCAATATAAAAAAAAATTGTGGATCCCAAAAAAAAAAATTAGGTGGGCCCCATACTATAAACACCAAGCAATATTAAAAAAATAAAATAAAATAAGGTGAGAAAGAAAGTGGACCCCACCGTCTCCAAACTCATGTAAAAAAAAAAATGGACCCCATAGTACAAAAATCAAGCAATATAAAAAAAAAGTGTGGATCCCATATTAAAAAAATAAGCAATGTCAAAAAAAAAACGTACACCCCATATTAAAAAATCAAACAATAAAAACATAAGGTGGCCCCATACTAAAAACACCAAGCAATATTTTTAAAAAAAATAAGGTGGGAAAAAAGTGGACCCCACCGTCTCCAAACTCATGTAAAAAAAAAAAAAAAAAAAGTGGATCCCATATTAAAAAGTGGACCCCATATTAAAAAAAAAAAAAGCAACGTCAAAAAAAAAAAAACGTGCACCCCATATTAAAAAATCAAATAATATTCATCTAATTCCCAAAGTATCCCCATTAAGTCAATAATGGTGGATTCATTGTCACATGCGTATTAACCCACTAGTGAGAGCAAATGAAATTATTGTACAACAAAAAACATGAATCCCATATTGTTGCTTTTCTTTAAAAGGTTAAGTAGTCAGACCATACAATTTCCTTTCTTTTCTTAGCCTGAGATCTAATCTAGATATTTAACTGTTGTATTTGCTATTCCGCAATGTCATTTATTTGTTATGTTTACTAAAATAAATATACTTTAAATATTTATATTTTAAAATAAGATAGAATCTAATTACTTTTTCATTTTTTCCTTACTCTAATAAATGTGAAAAGAGATTAATTTGGTAAAAGAAAAAATAATATTAAATGGAGATCAAATAATTAATAAGGTAAATTAGTCAAATTATAATTCTAATTGACGTTTCCTTAAAAAACCGTGCAAAAGACAATATGACAAGTAAAATGAGCTAAACCAAGAATATTTATCAAAAATTAAAAAATAGTAGTTCTTCGTTTAAATAGAAAATCAAATTTCTACTTTGTTTCGTTTTAAACATGTAAAATTAATTTAATAATTTTAATTAGAATTATCCAAATCAAAAGTTGATAAAAATAATAAGTATTGTTTAGGTCCAATCTACATACATTAACGACAGAATATTTTACACCTTTAAATTAATCGAATTAAAATTTAAAGTATCAACTGATGCTTAAATATTGCTATTATTTTATCTCAAGGAGAGAAAAATAGTTTCCTTTTAAACAAGTCTTCTCTTTTAAAAAGTATTAATAAATTTTTGCCAACTTTGTATTCGAAGCAAACACTATTATAATAAAGTTTTGAATACGGACCACAAACTACAATGTTATATTAATCGTGTTTTGAACATAGTGTGTATATATATATATATATATAAATAGTGCAAACTTATGTATGTTTATTAGCAATATAAAATATATATATTATCACTACCCAAACACAACTATATACGCATACATACACTATAATCCAAAGTGTTGGGCCCGTGCGCAGCACGGGCATACGGCGTCTAGTATAGTCATAAACTCGGGAAGATGATTTCCTCAAGGTTAGACGCTTATATTATTGTTGTCAAGAGTTTAACAACTGCGTGCTTACGATGCAAATTTCACTACACCATCACATTAAAATAACCTGCAGCAATATGTAAGTGAAAGTCTAAATTGGTAATTTAGGAAAACTAATCAATAATTTATTATAACCAGTATATATATATATATATATATATATATATATATATATATATATATATATAGGTATAACAAAAAAAATTATATTGTTATTGTTGTAGAAATCTAAATTTTATGGAATATAATTGGATTAATGATGTTCGGCCAAAAGCATGCATATCTGTATGCTAATTCCCTTACATTTTATCGTTTCATTTATATACGGTCATAGCACCCATAGTGACTTTTTGAGCTACATTGATTTAACTTTGTGTAGGAACCCGCGAAACAAGAAAAGAATGAAAAATGCCTAGAAATGATTCAAATTAAAGCTGAAGAAAATGTGGAAAAAGACCCTGCTGCCTAGCGCCATGGTGTCCGTACCGCTAGCAACCGAGGGTCCAGAAACCCCATCGCCTTGTGTAGCGCGTTGCGGTGGGGAAAAAAATGCATAGCAGTGGTTATCGTCACGGACAGCGCGCAAAGCTATGCTGGGCTGCCGAGGTCAAGTGTTTTTGGGGCGCGGGTATTTTGAGTCCGCAACTTAAATGACCTAAAAAGTAAGTTTGTGTACATAAATAACGGCAAAAAAAAAAGTGACAAAAGTACCTTTTGCGCATTAATTTAGTGCACAATAGGACTTAACTGTAACATTCACCGCTAAGTCCTATTGCGCACTAAATTAGTGCGCAAAAGGTATTTAATAAAATGCCCCACCAGCTTCCTTTCCCGATCGGTCCCCCCACCAATTTTTTTTTTTTTTAAAAACTGCCATTAACAAGAAAAGGCCGAGGTCCCACCTTCCAAAAATGTCGTTTTCATGTTATTTTTTAAGCCGAAAGTCAATGTTCTTGGTTATTCAAGTCAAGGAACAAGTTTCGAAACTTGGATTTCGGAATAAAGTGGCGTAGAACTCGATTTCAAAAACTCAAAAACAACCTTTAATCTAGGTATTTTACAATAAATTTTCTATTACATTGTTAAATATATTATTATCCTAAGCATGATTAATGTTTAATAGTTGCGGATTTCGAAAAAAAAATATTCGCCCAAAAACAGCGCGTAATAGGGCTGTCCAAAGGCGTTTTTTCATTTTTTTTATTTTTTTATTTGTTAATTGTTTGATTAGCTAATTGTTAATTATTTGATAATGATATGTTAATCTTTAATTTTTTGTTAATTGTTTGATTATAGGAAAATATACTAATCTCCAAATAATATCTTTATTTGTTAATTTATTTATTTGTAAAATTGTTTAATCCTTGTTAATTATTAATGTGCTAATTAGTTATCTAATTTTATGTGTTAATCTAATTTTATTTGCTAATTAGTTATCTAATTTTATGTGCTAATTAGTTATCTAATTTTATGTGTTAATGGGCTAATTAGTGGTCTAATTAATTATCAATTGTTAATTAAAAATAGTTAAACCTTAATATCCTTAATATTATATTTGTTAGTTAATCCTTAGTTTAGGATTGAACATTCTTAGTTTAAGATTAAAAATATCATTAATATAATATTAGTTAGTTAATTGTAGTTAGTATAATAATTAATTAATAATTATTAATTCGCAAATTTAGATAGTTAATATAATTTCCCGTTAAAGGATTAATTAGTTAGTACAATTTTTCGATAAAGGATTGCATAATTAATATTACATGTTAATGATTAATACAGCTATGACACCTCCATGGATCCCAATCCTCTTCATCCGGGGCCCTTCGATGCATCAGTACTTTATCTACAGGGTATTCATAGGTCCAGCTATTATGGGATGAGGAGATAGATTCCAGTACGTTATTCCGTCCCCGTAGGGTGGAATATGTGTGGGATCTTGTGGGGGCTCGGCCCCCACATCGTCGCGTATTAGATATACTTTATCAGGGCGGTATCTACCATTGTGTCACTGTTGGTCGGGTACAGCATGATAGGGCTCTTGTAACGGCAATGATTGAGCGATGGCGACCGGCACACATTTCATCTTTGTACTGGTGAGGCCACTATCACGCTTGAGGATGTGGAGGTTATATATGTTCTACGGGTAGATGGACGCCCATTATATATTGAGGAGCCTCAACAGCTCAGATCATATCGGCAGGAGTTGACTAGGCTCACTAATTTCGTGCCGGAAGAGCGTGATTTCTGGGGACAGACTCGAGTGTCGTTGGTTTCCCTCTGTACTCACTTGCGCCTCATAGACATCCAAAGATCTTATTACAGAGGACACACCTCAGGTGGAGGTCGATCGTCGTGCCCGTCTATACTTACTCATCATATTCGGGGGCATCTTGTTCCCGAACACATCGGGTTTCCATGTGAGCTTACGGTATTTGCTATATCTGGAGGATCTGGGCGAGGTGGGATGTTATAATTGGGGAGCTGCTGCTCTGGATTACCTGTATCGATCACTATATCGAGCGTTTGTGGGCGAGCCTGCGGATGTCGGCGGATTTCATGCGCTCCTCCAGGTAATATATTTAAGTATGTGTAATTTTATTCTAAATATAGCTTTTTGAAACCATGACTAGTAAAACATTCATTTTAATAACTCTTTCTGATATGGGTGTAGTCTAGGATGAGGCTTTTTCAGCCCGTAGTTGAGCACCCTTAGCCTGACTTCATTGCATCCGAGATGTGGATACGCACCACAGACTTCTTCCGTTTAGGGATCAGCTAGATCGTATGACGGCGGACATGGTAGGTTATTATCATCTATATATGTTTTTTTTTACTATTTTTGTCTTGTATTGTTTACTAATTCATTTTTTTACAGTTTTTTATATGGAGGCCGTATGATCAGATTTTGGATCAGTTGCCGGCGTTTTGTAGGATTGGTGAGCACATGTGGAGGTCGCGGTGTCCGTTGATACACATGGATATCATTGAGGATCACGCGCCCCACCGCGTCTTACGACAGTTCGGGCATGTACAGAATATACCTGAGCCGGTTATTTGGGAGCACGACCACTATACGCGGGACGAGCGTGCGGTCGTCGATGCTGCATTCCGGGCCTTTATGCAGGAGCAGCTCCATCGTTGGGATCATAGGATGGGGTCGCTAGCGGTGGTCGGAAATACGACTCTGATCCTCGAGTACATGGAGTGGTACCGGCAGATCACACGCAGCTTGATTGGCAACCCCGGGACGCGTCACGCAGAGGACCGAGGATATGTAGCACTCTCAGGATAGTATGAGGTGTTGATAAGTTTACCTCACTTAAACTTAATTAACCATCTTATATATTATGTTACAAATTTATTTAATCATTAATATTTGCAAATAAATGCAGCTACGGACCGTACAGACGATGCGCTGGGAGAGCATGGGCCATATGCATTCCCCCGAGACAGCAGGATACGCAGCCCGGATGGTTCAGCTAGCCGATAGTGGTATGCAACAATCATAAGAGCTCGGATGTATCCATGAGCATGTTCCAGGGATACTCCCGTATAGAACCCCTCTAGCATGTGGTCGCGCTCGTGCTCGTGGAGGCGGTGGTGATAGAGGTGGTAGTAGAGGTGGCGGTGTCAGAGGTGGTGGGGCCAGAGGGGCTGGCGGCCGAGGGAATGGTGGCCAAGGTGGTGGGGCTAGAGGGGCTGGTGGCCGAGGGTGTAGGGACATAGAGGGTGGGGCTAGAGGGGCTGGTGGCCGAGGTGGTGAAGGTGGAGGCCTCCGTCCAGGAGATGAGCCTGACGAGTATGCTACCATTCCAGCTCCAGCCCAGCAGCATCCGTCTACTTCAGAGGGCCCGTCGACTTCGTAGCGCCCGTCGACTTCTTACCGACCGTCGACACCTCTATATACGCCGGCGGAGCTATTTTCAGAGCACCTAGAGTGGCCATCATTAGAGGCATACCATGCGCAGCCGCCAGCTCGTCATCCACAGGGTGAGCGGCCAGTTTGTGATCTACATGGTGGCCAGGAGCTAGAGTACGACAACACATTCCTAGACTTCGACAGTGTTATATCCCGTATTTTTATACGACGGATTATTCGTAAGCTAATCGACATAAGTCCAAGGACAAGATTATTTTTGGATATGAGACAAGGACTTTTAATCCCCGATTTTAATAAGTGCACGACTTGCTTATAAATTTTAATTGGCATAGAAATATTAATGGAGATTCGGGATTAATTTACCATGATTAAATTATTAAGTGGGGATTAGTGATTAATTATGATTAATTATCCTAATTAGACCACTAAGTGGGACCCACAAAAATGTGGCTGAATTTGATTGGTAATTGGTTGAGTGGGACACATGTCATGGTGGCTGGACATGTGTCACCACTATGGATGGCATATATAAATTCAAAGGATGACTAAGCTTATACATTTTCATCCACAAAATGAAATTTAAGAGAGAGGAGCTCAGCCATGGCAGCTCACGGCCATGGCTGACCTTGAGCAAGATGATGATTTCCATGGCAAATCAAGCCCTAAAGTGTTCTACATATTTATCTTCATGTTCCAATGGAAAGAGGAACCACAAACAGCCATGGCTGCTCTTGTAAGCTCACGGCCATGGCTGTTCTTGAAGAGGATTATGATCTTGATCAAAAAATATATTTTCCAAGGTATTCCAACCAATTGAAGGTCATAGAAACGTGGATTAATTGTTTGGGGGCAGCAAGAATGTTTGTAATTAAATTCACCAAATTTCGGCAAACTAAGGAGCCAAGTTGTTAAGGTAAGATTCAATCCTTTTCTACATGTTTCAGAATGAGTTTGGACGTGTTGTAAATGTGTAAATGTGAATTGGAGGTATGAAATTATGTATGTTGATGTTGGAATGTTATTGAAGCCGTAGGGGGCTGTTTTGTGTGGAAATAGTGGACTGATTTGAATTAATATTTTGGTTGTTGTTATCATGGATTATGTGATGAGAATGAAGGAATTAAATGGTTAAAGTTGAAGTTGTAATTGTTTTGTGGGCTGTTGTGGAAGTTAATATGATGTTAATGTAATTTTCTTGCATATAAGAGGGTGATGTTGTTAACGTATGGTTGCTGGTATAGTTCATGAACTTGGATGGAAAGAGTGTATTGAGTAATGTATAATGAACGTAGATGGTTCGTTTGGCATGTTTGTAGGTGTTCGTGAGATTATCGGGCATCTCTTTACGTTGTTAGTTAGGGGCTGTTTTGATATGTTGTTGTTGTTCTTATTGAGCTTGGAAGATTAATGATAATTAAGATTATACGTTGTGTTGTATGTTGGTTGGGCTGTTATAGGGTTGTTTGGATGAAAATATTATGACTATGGATCTTTAAGAATAACTTGAATATGTCGTAGTCGTATGTGGATCATTATTGAATGTTGTAAATATGGGCTGTTTGGAATGTTGTGCGGGCTGTTTGAAGTGTTCTCAAATCTTGTCTTGAATAGACCCGATAGAGTACTTGAACGTGTGAGTATTGAAGTTGGCTTAGTTGTTATGAAGTTGAATTGAATATAAGGGAAACGTCGTCTAATTTTCTAGAAAGGAGTTACTAACGTTAGAATACGTTTTGAATCTCCCCATAGCTTAACCATAGTTCTTGACGTCTTAATATAGGTTGAGACACTATTGGGAAGCGTATACGTGTTGTATTGCGAATAAGCGCTAAAGGTATGTAAAGCTATCCCTTCCTTCTTTTGGCATGTCTTAGACGTAAGTGATGTACGATATGAGCTTTGGGGTGATTCTATTCACAAGTTCTGAGATAACGTTCTGTTTTTGTAAGTTTCATATTATGAGTAGTTGTGGATTGATTATAGCTAACAGGTGTGTATACGAGTGTCCAGCTCGGGCACTAGTCACGGCCTACGGGGTTGGGTCGTGACAAAAGTGGTATCAGAGCAGTTCATCCTCGGTGTCTACGGTGATCGTGTCTAGTAGAGTCTTGTTTATCGGTGTGTTGTGCACCACATCTATAAACAGGAGGCTACAGGACATTTAGGATGTTACCTTTCTTTCATATCTAAGATCGTGCGATTGAGCCAAGCCATAGGAAATGAAATTCCTTATACTAACCCTTGATTTCAGCAGAAGAACGGCATCGACAGAAGAAAGCGACTGATGATATTGGAAGTTACCAAGTACGCAGGTAAGCAACGGTATGAAAGATGTATGTCGGGCAAGGTATTTGAAGTACAATTGAAATGCAAAGTTTAAGATTGAAAGGGAAAGTAAACAGGAAAGTGTAACAGGTGCAGTTTAAGTTGGACATACGAGGTAAGTTCATCATTTTTATACCGTTGTTGATATTGGGAGCCCTGTGTGGCTGTGATATGATATCATATATATATATATATGTTGGCCCTGTGAGGCATTGTTGGTATTTCTGCGCGCGTGTGTTTTGAGATAGTTAGAAATACAGAGGAAACTCTGCC
The DNA here is from genome assembly GCF_029784015.1 of Lycium ferocissimum. Lineage (NCBI taxonomy): Eukaryota > Viridiplantae > Streptophyta > Magnoliopsida > Solanales > Solanaceae > Lycium > Lycium ferocissimum. The sequence continues at coordinate 1,603,686 of NC_081352.1, forward strand.
AAAATCTTCCTAGAAATAAAAAGAGAATGAGATATAGGTTTGTAATATGTCTTGAAAGGTCGTGTCAATAGTAATGATAGGACTTGACTAAGTTATGAGTACGGTCGACCTTGAGAAATAAGTTAACTATTTAATTGATGGTAATAGTAATCGGAGGTCGATATCGATATGGTAAAAAGAATTTGGAAAGGGCTTGTGGTACTAAGAGATGATTTATAAAAGGCTGGCAAACCTTGATAGAGAGTTATATTAAGGTACCGACTGAATTGATAAGCAAGGATAAATTACGACGAGTTTATAGCTAAAGGAAGTAATAGTATGATTAAGACAGGAGTACAGAGGAAAAAAAAATTGCGACGGATATGAATGTATTGATAAGACAGCTTGTGAGATATTAAGGATAAGATTGACCAGAAGGGGTAAAAGGTTAAGAAGTGTTACACTATAGGATTGATTACGAATGGGATATAATGTGAATATAACGAGAATCGTTATGGAAATAAGTAGAGCCTAGTGAGGAAGTGGCCAAAGATATGACGCGATCCATGTGACTAGAATATAAAGGTAAGTGTGAAACGGAAAGCGAGCTATAGAACGAATAAGAAAGACTTATCAAGTTCTGTAGGGAAATTTTAGTATAAAGGTTATAGGATAACGGAAATGATAGCGAGTACAAGAAGAGAAAGAGTAATTGAAAGAAGGAAATAAGAAGAAAGCGAGATAACAGTGTAGTAATAAGTTATGACATGTGTAGCCGAGAACACGAGTACTATAAGTGACGGAACTGTGGAAAACCAAGTTACAGAAAGATGAGTAACGAGGTGGAATGAGTGCTAGAAGATGACTGGTATGATAAGAATAAACATAGATGAACAGAATACGTTTGAAAATGAGAAAAGGATTATGTAGAAGTGATGTTTTCCGAAGGATACAGAGGTAGCATAAGATTTCTCGTGCCCAGAATAAAAGATAGACATAGACGGGAGAAATGATAAGGGAATTCTAAAGGAAGCACCCAAGATAGACATAATTAATTGAGTATGAGTATGGAACGAAAGGGAAATATATAGTTATGAACTTGAAGGTATAGTACAACGACAAGGTTATAAAATAAGATTGTCATTTAGATGAACTTGATATGATTTTGAGTAAGTTAGAAGTCGGTCTGACGGTACACAACAAGGGAAAAAGGGCATAAGGCATAAAGGAGTACTGCGTGTACACGATTTCACCTCGGAAATAGTGGAATCCTTAAAGGACAAAGGCTGTAGGCTTGAGAAAGAAATGGGTATTGTAAATTTATCAAGGAAACAGATGATATAGATTAGGATGAAGATAATATTACAAGAGAACCTTGGACACTTATCGTCGGAATATAAGTGTTATCTAATTGAGATTGGAATGACTGCAAGTACCAATGAATTATCAATTGGAATGAGTGGAATGTAGCCTTGGATGAGTTGCTACATTGGTCACATTACTCGAGTATAGATTATCAAATGAGATTTTGAACTATATGTAGGAAGGCTTTCGTCGCTTCGTGATTTTGTTAAGGTTTCGTACGTAGATAATCAAGTTATAAATTTTAAAGAAAGACATGGATATGGTATAGTATGCCAAGTAAATTGGAAAAAAGATCAAATGAATTTGAGATTAGAATTGGAGACATGGAGCAGAATATAAACGGACAATGGAATAAGTACACCCTTAAGGGGGGAAGCGGGTGAGAAAAATGCAAGTGTAAGATGGAAACAATTGACACTGCAATGTATTTGATATGGATGCCTAAACTTCAAGCGAGATTCCTTTGCCGAAACAAGTTAGTAAGATCTGAAAGCCAGCAATAAATGGACAGAAGTCAGGATGGTATTTGAGGCAGTGTTGAGAAATTTTCGTAAAGATCTTGGATAATACGACATTAGAAAGTGGGTGCTTGTAGAAAAAGAAAGAGTACGACAGGAGAATGGTATCGAGTAACTTAAGAGATATTATAAAGGATAGCAATGCTATACTGGATTAGAGGCTAAGACGTTGGCAATAGAGTTGTTCGCTAATGATATTGCGACCTATAAGTAGTAAAGGAGAAGGAATAGAAAATCTTCTATAGTAAGAAGTGAGAAAATCAAAGGGTGAATAAAAGAAGGGAAAGGAGTATGACAAGGTAGGCTACGAGTGAATTTTAGTACGGAGGAGATATGAAAAGTAGAATGAACCAGGAGAAGGAAAGATTATGACTAAGATTGGATATATTTTATACAAGTTGTACAAGAATAGTTATACAACCTACGGATATTTGGGTATAAGTGATTACTTGATGAGAAAAGTTTGGATTCAGTAATAACAATACAGTTACGATATTCTGGGTACATTAAGGAAAGATGTAAAGATGGTTTAAGTTAAATTACTGAGATGGAATTAATACTGAGGGAAAATAGGACATGGCCATGGTTGAGTCGAAGGTTTATCCCGATGCCAATTGTAAGATAAGAGAGGAAAAGGCAAGGTAAAGCATAAAGACTAGTGAAACGACGCTAAGGTAATTCTCGGGCTAATTTGAGCACCTTCGCATATTCTTGTAAAGATTGCGACATAATGTGTGACAGAAAAACTAGGATCAAAATCTGAGTAAAGAGGCAATAGAAGAGTTTGGATTAAAGGTAAAGAAATGACACGAAATAATATGCCTAAAGTATTACAAGTTAGATTAAGGGAAATTGTGAAATGGTTTAAGCGAGACGATCAGAGCAAACTGATTGCTAGATGACAGTGAATTTAAATGTCAAATCAAAAATTCTTTCAGAATGATACCAGTTGATAATAGACAGATCACGGAGCACCTATGTAAAGTTATAATATGAGGGAACTCCAGCGCTACTCAGTAGCCAACCCTAAGGATTGAGATCAAGAGCTAAGAATTAAAGTGACAGTTAAAAGTCTTTTAGAGAAGTTGAGAAGTAATACATGAGGCTGAAGATTCCAGAATATGGACTTCATTATAGGCTTACCTCGCACTCCAAGTATGACTTCATATGGGTTATTGTGGATAGGCCGACAAAATCAGCTCACTTTCTCCGGTCGACTACTTGTTCAGCTAAGGACTATGCGAGGTTATATACCAAGGAGATAGTGAGACTTCATGAGGTTCCCACATCTATTATATCGGACAGAGGAGCTCAGTTTACAGCTAACTTCTGGAGATCATTCCAGGAAGGATTGGGGACACAAGTGAGTCTTAGCACAACATTTCACCCTCAGACTGACAGACAGGCCGAGCGTACTATTCAGACGCTAGGAGATATGTTGCGGGCCTGTGTTATTGACTTCAGAGGTAGCTGGGATGATCATTTGCCACTTATTGAGTTTGCCTACAATAATAGCTACCATTCTAGCATCCAGATGGCACCGTATGAAGCTTTGTATGGCAAGAAGTGCAGGTCACCTATTGGTTGGTTCGATGTTGGGGAGACTAAGTTAATCGGCTCGAATATGATTCAGCAAGCTGTTGATAAGGTCAAGCTTATTCAGGAAAGGTTATTAGCAGCCCAGAGTCAATAGAAGTCGTATGCAGATAATCGACATCGACACTTAGAGTTCCAGATTGGTGATTGGGTATTCCTGAAGGTGTCACCCATGAAGGGTGTGATGAGGTTCGGCAAGAGAGGGAAGCTTAGCCCGAGGTATTGTCACGACCCAACCCCGTAGGCCGTGACTAGTGCCCGAGCTGGGCACTCGTACCCACCCGATAACCAGAGTCAGCATACAAATAACTTATACATATACAGGATCGGACGTTGTCCCAAACTGTCGCATGCACGAATATATATATATCACAGAAGCCAGCAAGGCTATCATAAAGCACAACATCGCAAAACATATACAAACGCAAGCCGACAAGGCTGCCACGGCGAATGGGACCGCCCACAACATAAATCATACGAACACAATCGAACGATGACATGCACAACCCACATATATGTCTCTAGGACCTCTAAGAGTAACACGAATCATATGACGGGACGGGGCCCCGCCGTGCCCGAATAGACATATGCATATCCAACGGAAGAGTATGTACCAAAATATAGGCTCCGAATAAAGGAGTACCCCAGGTACTTCGAGTAGGTGTCCTAAGGTGGCGGATCACCAAAGTGGGCGTACGTACTGCGGGCATGAAACGCAACCCCCGAAGAAAGGGGGTCGGTACGGAATATGTGCGAGTACGCAAAGCATGAAATACGATGAATGATCATAATCGGAACAAAAAGTACGGAAAATAAGTACAATATGCGAATACCAAAATATTTACTTTTGAAACACAAATCATGCATGGGGCTCAGGGAACATGGTCGCCACCCCGTCATTTGGCGCCATAACACATCATATTCCAGAAGATTTCATATCTCCGTAACCCGGCATATCTCCATAACACATCATAACGCCATAACACATCATAACACCAAAATATATACGGAACCCGGCCCTCTAGCGAGGAGCTCGGTGAACCATAACACATCATACTCCGGAATATAACATAGTGCGCACGACGACATAACCGGCCCGGGACTCGACGGAAGATGTAACAACAATATGCACGAGCAGAGTCGTGAGTAACCATATGCAAGTAAATCATCGTTACAGACTCAATAGATAAGTAGACTAACCATACTCGGGGGTCGGGATGATAGCCATATTGAGTTCTTTCAAAAGTCGTTAGAACTATACAAAGGAAAGTCTCGGGGACCACGGACAAGTATCAAACCAATCCGAGCCCGCCTATGAAAGTTACGGTCATTATACGCTATAGAATCCTCTACGAACGTATCGAAGCGATCCGAGCCCGTCTATGAAAGTTACGGACCTTATTCAACATAGAATCCTTTCGGAACAAAAACTCTTTATGCAACATTTGAAATCCAATCATACAAAAGACATAAGGACCATAGTTCAACTACGTTAAGATTGCCGACATCAAGAAGCGAATAAGAATCGTAGACATGCTCGGATCTTAAGAATAGAGTTACCCCGAGGCTCGTATCATAGCCTACTTACAACTAAGACATGCCAAAAGAAAGAAAGGTTAGGCTTTGCATACCTCGTCCGCTTCCCAAGCTAATCCGAACTCAAGTCTCAGGCTCCCCAAGATCTACAACAACGTCATTATATACCAAACATTAGCTATAGATACTTAGGGATTCAATCCCAAACTAGCACTTAATCTACAGAAATTTGGGCAGCATTTCCCCTATAAATTCAACAACCCCGAGAATTCAACTCGGTCAAATCATCAACAACAATACCAACAATCATTCTAACAACATCAACAATTAGTTCAAAACGCATTCTAACGTTAGTAACTCTTTTCTACATACTTGACAACATTCCATTTATTTTCAATTCATCTACATACATTCAAATCAACATCAACGCTCACATGTTCAAGTACTCATCCGAGATCATTCAAACAAGATTCAAGAACACTTCAAACAATCCGCACAATATTCAAAACAACCCAACCAAATCTCCACTCCACCCGAAACCTCCCCAAACCCGAGAACAACAACAACAACACATTCCTCTCTCCCAAATTCATGAATTACACCAATAGTCCACACGTTAGCAACATTATTCTTATAAATGCAAGAAACTATATTAGAATCACGTTAGCTTCTAAAACAGCCCAACAACGATTACAACTTCAATTTGAATCATTAAACTTTCATTATCATCATAGAACCCATAACAACAACAACCAAAATACCACATAAAATTAGTTCATTCCTTGCCATACAAAGTGGGCCATATTCGGCCACCACCCCAACACACCAATTTCATGATTTTCATCCATTTCTACACACTACAACATGTACAAGCCATCCATAACATATGAAAAAGAAGATTAAACCTTACCTTTTTCACTCAACTTCACAACTTGGCTAGGGTTTGTAAATTGCAAGAATAAAGGTTTGCTTGCTCCAACAACTATCTCACGTTAAAGAGGACCTTCCAATTGGTTGAATTGCTAGAAGAAAATATTTTTTTATCAAGATTTTTGGACCTCAATTTTCGGTCACCATGGCCGAATGGCTCCTCTTGTTTTTCTCCAAGGTTCTCCAAATTTCTAAGTGTTGAAAGGATGATGAATATGTCTAATAAATCATCTAATATACACTTATATGACTCATCCATGTGTCCCATGCCATCCGTGGCTTGGATCAATTAAAATTAGCCAAGCCATGGTGGGAACCCACTACACTAATTCACACGGCCACATGGCCTTTTATTTCATGAATTGTCAACTTTCCAAAATTAACTTTTAACCCCAAATTTCCCTCAAAATTCCATACCAATAAAATCATAGGCAACTTGTGTCTTAAAACGAAATCAAAGGTCAAAAATCTCTACCTCGTATCCCGGAATAGTCTTGCCCTTAACTTATCATGGTTAGCTCGAATTATCCCAATGTACAAAATACGGGATATAACATTAGGTATGAATAGCCACATAATAAAGCTATGGAAAGTAACATAACAAAAGAGAGATAACTTGTACATCGGGATGCCCCTCTTAAGGCGCAGGTCATGCATGCTTAGCTTTTCTAAGAAAATATTTTTCATATATATATATATATATATATATATATATATATATATATTGTCATGAACATGCAGCCCGATCCATATATCATATCATCCCACATCCGGGGCATCCTGCGTCCGAGGTAACATCATAACCAACACTGCAGTGGTGTGCACATCTATGTGCCCGGCCAGAACGGACTATAGCACAGCGCAAAGGTGAGAAAATACATACATATATGTAAAGCTTGCATGAGACCCCAAATGAAAGCTATAAGCATATCGGAGTGACGTAAAGTCGGTAACCTCCGATTATCAGTATGGAATCATCATCATCGCTATATCTCACCTTGAAAGAACAATTACCATAAGGTGAGATAAAAAACAATGAATAAAATCAATGATCATGAAACAAGCTCAACAATATCATAATGACATCAAAACTATAAGCTTTGCGATCTCTAGAAATGGAATTATCATCATCATCGTAGAGAACACTTATTAACAATATCATAGGAACCTTGAGAAATATGGGTTTCTAACATTTCTAGGAAATAAAACATTATGAATATCACATATGGGTTCATAATAAGGCAATCATGCCATTAGAAAAAAAGGGTTAGCCTTAACATACCTTTACATCTCCTTAACTACATAATGTGCTCCTCTCAAGCTTGCAAATCTATTTTCAAGAAGCTTTATACTAAGGTTAAGTCTTGAAAACACTCTTAAGTTCAATTAGAGCAACTAAGGAACTAACGGAATTTGGGCAGCACTTCCCCTGTATTGTGTACTTCATCCCATTACCATAACAACTCCCAAACAACAACAAGAACACTAACAACTACATATTTAGGAAATTATATACAATTTACACCTATAATCATCCAAAACTTTCTTCCAAATTTCATTCACAACCAACAATTATAACACAATGCCCCATAACCTTCCCTACCAAATTTCCTTTTATAACTTCTTAATCTCCAAATCAATTCAATATGAGAAATAAAGAGAGAGTGTACCTCAATCTTTAAGAACCCTAGCTTCCCCAACCTTGTTTCAAACCAAAACCACCATAAAATTTAATTAAGAGCAAAAATCATCATCACCCATGGACTAAGTTAGGGTTTCAAAGCTTAATTCTTACTTTAATTTAGCTTTGGGAATGTATGGATGAGTAGGGAGTGTAGAGAGAACTTCAAGGATCTAGAAAGGGCTGATTTTTGCTGAAAAATAATGTTCCAAGTAGTGGGCCTTTTATTTATAGGAGAGAGAAAAAATTTCCACCATCTGTGGTTAGACAGCAGGGCCGACGGTCCGTCGACATGTCGATAGTTTGTCGACTCGCCACTGTCGACTTGCAGGAGCCTCTGAATTTCTCTGAGTTTTTTGATTGGAAGTCGATGATCTGTTGACCAATCAATGGTCTATCGACTTGACCATCGAATTACTTTGTAACAGAACTCAGATTTTGCTGGTTTATTTCGCCTCCAATCTTCCGATACTTACTGTACACAACTTAAACTTCTGCATATTTAGAATAATTAAATAGAGTCTTTTGTAGCCTTGATAAATATCCTCACTTACTAACTTCTCATCGGCTATCTTACGGCGAAACTCAACGTATAAAGTACGGGGTTTAACAACCCCATACAGAAGTAATAGTTTTCCCTTGGAATTGGCACGGGCTGTACTACGCCATTCGGTTCTTTTCCCAGGCCCTTCCCTGGTTCAAATTGACTTTTCAGCATTGTGGAGGCAATTATTTTGTAAACGGCGAGCATCGGCTTATAAGTCGCCACTTCTTCATATATCGCTCCAACATATTCCATTATGTGGAAGTCTGATCTTGTGGACTCCCTTCAATCACTGGCACCGTGTTGTATGGATATTTTATGTATCCTTTTCAGCTGCAACCACAATTTCTTGGCCTTCTCACTCTAATTTGATTGCTTGGTGCAATGTTGATGGTACTGCACCGATAGAATGCATCCATGGCCTTCCCAGAAGCAGATTGTAGTTGGCAGCGATCGCCATGACTTGAAATTCAGTTGTTAAAGATGCGGGCCCCATTTGGATGTGGAGGTCCACTTCCCTCTTATATTCGCATTGAGATCCGTCAAATGCTCTGACGTTGGTCTGGCTCTGGCAGATTCTACCGATGTCATAGCTAAGCTGCGTCAGTATGGTTGAAGGACAGACGTTAAGTCTTGCGCGGTTCTCAACAAACACTCTTTCCACAACCTTGTCCTAGCACTCCAGAGTAATGTAGAGAGCCTTGTTGTGGGTAGTTCCTTTAACTAGAAATTCCTCTTTGGAGAAGCAAATTTTATGGTCTTCGATGACGGGCCACTTATCAAGCCGTATCTTTCACCGCGTACCGCCGGCACATAAGCATCATCTAATACCTTCAACAGAGCTTGCCTATGTAATGGAGAGCTGACTAGCAAAGCTAATACGAATATTTATTCCAGTGTTTTCTTTAGATGTTCAACAATTGAGTAGTCCTTTGGTCGCATGTACCGCCAAAAATCCTCTGCTTCTCCCTTAGTGATTGTTCTTTTTGGAGTCGTTTTTTTGTGGCATTTTTGAGCTAATTTTTTGGGAGTGTAGCACCTTCCTGAGTGGGTCATCCTTTGTGCCATGGCCGCTTGGACCATAAATTCTTTCCTTGGAGCAGGCATCACCTGCTGGGTTATCTGAGCTACCACTGGGGGTGGGACTAATGCCTTGAAATTCATCGTGGCTCGAGGAATCCCTGGTGCTAGAACTAAGAACTTGAAGTTGGGATGCTCCTGGAGTGTGAGGGAGGCTACTGTCTGCTTAATGGTATTGATGATGCTGAGGATTAATGCCCTGCAGGCTACTCAGTCCTCATTTTTTTCAATTATGTGAACTCTGCCATTTCCATGGTTCGGCAATGGGTTCGTGTTCGCAATGGGTGATGCAGTTTCCAGGTTGATCTCCCTTTTGTCAACTAAATCTTAGATTTTATGTTTCAGATTGATGCAGTCTTCTGTGTTGTGACCATTGCCTCCGAGTGGTAGGCACGGGAGTCCGGGTCTGGCCCGAAGAACCTATTTTTGCGCCGAGCCCTGAGGCCGAATGAAGCTGCGGCATACAATCTTTCAAAGAGTTGGGCCCTTGGCTCAAGTAATGTAGTAAATTCTTGCGCCAGCTTTTGTGCGAAAGCGGGACGTAGAGCATTGTATGATAGAGGTGGTGATTGATTTTTGTAATTTGGCGGTGGGTGGTTCTGGTAGTTTTATCATGGGTTGCTTTATGGTGGGCGATAAGCATGAGTTGTTATTTGGTAAGTCTGTTGTGGTGGTGGTTAGTAAGTAGGAGTGGGCACTCAGACGCTTGGTGGAGTTGAGTAAGCTGGCACAGTGGCCGTAAAGCTTGATTGTGCGTAGAACACATGCACAGGGCTATAAGGAGAAGTTGGATAATTGACAAGAGGTGGTATTTGGTGAGGAGACTGTGGCTCTTCTCGCCTTTTGGTATTTGGGCTTGGTGTGTGGGATATGCTGGCTATGTCCTCTTTCTTTTGGTGGAAGACTTAGCGACGCCTTGCCGGATGCCTTGTTGAACATGTTGATGATTTTTTTGAATTTTAGACCATTTTCTATAGCCTCTCCCATCTTGATGAGTTCAGAAAATGGCCTCCCGTTCATGGACAGCATTCGATCGTAGAAATTCGGATCGTGTGACCGGATAAACATAGAGCCAATTCCTCTTCGCACATTGGTGGTTGGACACGGGCTGCTTCGGCCCTCCATCGACTGGCGAACTCACGATAATTCTCTGTCGACTTTTGTTTGACCTTCTCGAGGTAGTACCTGTCTCGCACTGTTTCGACATTGGAACCTTTCCATGAAGGACTCTGTCATGTCTTCCCAAGTGAGCCAGCGGCGTATGTCTTAGGTTGCGAACCATTCGGTGACCTCTCCCGCTAAGCTCCGTCTGAATAGCCTCATAATTAAAGGTTCGTTCTTTTTGACGCCGACAATTGGTCGCAATAGGAACGAAGATGTGCTTTGGGATTCCCTATCCCATTGAACATTTCAAACTTCGGGATCTTAAACCCTTCTGGTAGGTCCGAATCCAGGTGCATGCACAGTTCATCATAGCTTAGACCTGTAGGCTTTCTTATGGCTATTAGATTTTTCCAACAATTCCTCTATCTTTCGTTCCATGTTCTTCTCACGTTTGTCGTGCTCCCCTCTCCAGGCGTTCTCCATTTTCTCGTAGTGGTCCAGCTCTTTGGGGACTGGAGAGGATTCATTCAGGACGCTGGGATGGTAGAAGCAAACTATTTGATAAGCATGGAGGTTCTGTGGGACCGATGTGGTTGGCACGGTTGGCCAAGCAGTGACGTGTGGACGACTTGCCGGATTAATGAATACCGACTGAAGAGCTTGAACAAAATGAGTGGTTCCTGGAATTTGGGTATATTTGACTGAAGGTGAGGTACAGTAAGAAGTACCGATGTGATGTGGGTTAGCTGGATTCTTGGGAGGTGGGATAGTTCCTGTTGGGTAAATTGGGAAATTTTCAGGCACTGGAGAGCTGAGCGAGGGGAAGGGAGGAAGGGGCCTCTTTGCCTGGGTAGTTGTGTCCTTGTTGGCATCGGCTGTCTCGGCCTTAGCGATCTTATCCTGCAGGGCTGTGATGGGTATCTCCTTGGTGTAAAATGAGCTCATTTCTTTCATTTTTCGTAGTACCAATCATTATCCCTTTTCCTCTATCGATTTTTGGGAGTGGTGCTAGCGCTGCTTTAGATCCTGTAAAGTATGCCAGTTTGCGTTACTAAACTAATCGGCCTCGTTCTATATGATAAAAATAACTCAAAGGCAGGCAAAGTCAGTTACTGAAAATAATACCAAAGCAAGATAGCATATATATTGTATTGAAAAAGCGCAGGTAGCACATAAAATCATGTGTTAAAACCCAAATAACTGATTGATCCTTAGTTCTAAAGGTTTAGGTGTTATGGGCTCTTTGTGTAGAGTAGATCTTGGACCAGTGGGCCTTGTGGTTGACCTACTTTGGCAATCCTTCTGTCACACCCTTAATCTGATAGGGTGTGATGGGCACCCGACCCTTACCTAGGGCCGAGCGAACCCGCGGACTTTCGTAATACACATAATCATCTTTGGCCCACGAACGTGTCAAAATGTAGAAGGAAAATTTTTCAGAAAACAAACATACTTTTCGTCTTTTCAAATCAAATAAAATCCGTAATCATACAAAATCTGTAATGTAATGCATACCGATATATCGGCTTACATAGCCGCTTACAAACAAATCGTAACATAATGCGTAGTAACATATCGGCTCGCCTAGCCGCTTACACAACTCGACATACTATACACTCGACCACGTCCGCAAAGTCTCTAACATAACCCGGATATCATAACTTTAACACTCGGACCGGCGACACTCCGGAAGAAAATAGAGCTCGCCAATCCCGTTGGAACATCTTCAACTCATCTGTATGTACCTGCGCGGCATGAAACGCAACCCCCGAAGAAAGGGGGTCAGTACGGAATATGTACTGAGTATGCAAAGCCGAAAATACGAAAATGAAATCATAACCGAAATCGGGGAGTACGGAAAGTGAGCATCATAACCGAATACCAAAGTACCTATATCCGAAATACAAATCATACATAAGCGGTCAGAGAGAACAAATATAACCATCGAATGCCCAAAATTCTTAGCTTTATTTTGAAAAACATTTCTGCCTCACATATACAGAAAGTAGAACATATCATATAAACTGACGTTAACCGAATGCCGAGGAACGTACGGCCCGATTCATAAATAGTATAATAATGCGGAGGAACGTGTGGCCCGATCCATATATAACATAATGATCACAAATCATCAGATTATCATATCATCGAATCATCACATATCATATCATCAAATCATCACATATCATATCATCATCCATATATGCATACATATAGCGTGTCCCGCCCATAGTAAGGGACTCGGTGTATAGCGTGTCCCGCCCTCTCAGCGAGGACTCGGTGTATAACGTGTCACACATCCTCAGCGAGGGACTCGGTGTATAGCATCATGTCATCATCATATCATCAAGCACATAGCGTGTCCCGCCCTCTAGTGAGGGACTGTGTGGAGTCATCACATCATCCTATTGTCATATATCATATCAAACTTCGTATCACATCATATTTCGGAATACACATCATACTTTAAAATATAGAATAGTGCGCACGATAACATAACCGGCCCGGGACTTGGCGAAAAATGTAACAACAGAATGCCCGAGCAGAATCATGTGTAGCCAAATATAGTTTAAAACATTTTCAAAGACTTAATAGCTTAATCAAAACGAACCATCATTTGTAAGCCAAACGGTAGTCAAATCAGATTTTCTTCCGAATATTACTCGAGAACGTATCAAACCGAACCTTCGAAACCGTAGTCACGTATCAAAATCCCATACATAAAAATCCTTATTTCGTACTCAACCGATAAATATATAATTATACTCGGGGGTCGGGAAGGTAGTCATATTAAGTTCCTTTCAAAAAGTCGTTAGCATTATCCAAAGAAAAGTCGCGGGACCCACGGACAGGCGCCAACCCAATCCAGGCCCGCCTACAAAAATCATAGTCATCGTATGTTATCGAATCATTATTACAAACTCGAAAGATAAGTAACCTGATCGTACTTGAAATCGGAATAATAGTCATATCATATTCTTTCAAAAAAAATTGTCAAAGTACATAGAGAAAGTCGCGGGGCCCACGGACGGGTGCCAATCCTATCCGATCCCGACTACGAGAGTTGGGGGAACGTTATGCCTTATGAAGTTACCTATTAGGTTTCAAGGCGATCCGGGCTCGTATGCGAAAGTTACGGCGTTTGAAGTTTAGGGCAAACTCTTTTAGTAGCAAAATTCTTTTTATAAGACTTTTGAAATTCAATCATACAACGATACATAAACCATAGCTTGTCCACATAAGGGTGCCAACATCAAAGCAAATATGGCTCACAAACGTGCTCGGATTTTTAAGAATAGAATTACCCCCGAAGCTCATAACATATCATAACTTAGCCATATCTAAGACATGCCAAAAGAAGGAGGGTAAACTTTACATACCTCGATTGCTTACCTAAGCTAATCCAAACCCAAGTCTCAAGCTCAAAATCTACAACACGTCATTTGATATCAACATTAGCCATAAACATCGAAGAATTCAATTCCAAAACCATCACTTATTCTACGAAATTTGGGCAACACTTCCCCTATAAATGCAACAACCCCGAGATTTCAACTCGGCCAAATTCATCAACAACAATACCAACAAACATTCTAGGAACATCAACAATCAATTCAAAACGCATTCTAACATTAACTACACTTTTCTACATAATTCAACAACATCCCATTATATTCAATCCAACTATTTACATTCAAACCAACCTCCACATTCGTACGTTCAACTACTAATCCGAAACCATTCAAACAATATTCAAGAACATTTTAAATAATTCCCACAATATTTCATACGGCCCAAGCAACTTGCAACCTTACCCGAAACCCTTCAATTTCCATAGGAACATCAACCACACATTTTCTTCTTCCAAATTCATAAACTACATCAATAATCCGTATGTTAACAACATCATTTTCATCAATTCAAGAAACTACATTAAATTCACATTAGCTTCTAAAACAGCCCATATACGTTTTCCACTTCAACTTACATCATTAAGCTTTCATTATCATCATATAATTCACAACAACAACAACCAAAACACTAAATAAATTAGTTCATCATATTCTACAAAACAGCCCACTACACTTACCAACTTCAACACGCAACATATCATGATTTCCATCCATTTTTACACACTACAACACATTCAAAACATCCATAACACCTTGCTAATTCCAACCATTTAACCCACATAAAACAGCCCCCAATCCATAAATCTCAACAAAATAACAAACTAGTTTATAACGCTATTTTCTCCGTTCTAATCCGTTAAAACTCTAATTAAACTTGTTAACAATGAAAAAGGGACCTTAGCCTTACCTTAAGTATGCAGCCAAAGACGTCACCCTCTTCTTCTTGGCTGATTTTTAGCCCAAATTGAAGGCAACGCAACGTACAACACTTTTCTTCATGAACTTCGCGATTCGGGACTTAGATTGTGGTAAACATTTGGTTTCTCTCTCTACCTCTCCTCTCTCTCTCTCTCCATCTCTGAAAATTCTAGATGTTTTGGTCTGAAAAATGAAGGAGAAAGCTAAAAATTTCACTTAAATGGCGTGGGTATTGGGCCTGACCCGACTTGGAATCGGGTTGGGACCGAATCCAATCGTTCAAATTTCGACCTTTCGCCTTCAAACGTCCATATCTCCTTATACCGATGCCGCCTGTAAATCCACGACCTATTGTTGGAAATCTATTTCAATTATATACAATTTCCATTCTGGGAGTTTTCTCAAATTCCAAACTCATAATACCGTTTTGGCCCCTCAAAGTCAGATCACCCGAAAACGTTTTCTTAAATCGTCCTTTTGGAGGGCTTACGCTCATTTTTAGCTTATGGGTCCTTTTAAGGACTTGCTCAACTTCACATGTACTACTCATATATCTCTTCATATGTCCGTTATAAAATCCCAACATGTGAGTCCCACCTTAACACACGGCCACTTTGGCCTTTTCATGAAATTTTTATTTCAACTTCTAGCCCCTAATTTCCCTTAATATTCCATACCAATAAAATTCATAAACAACTTATACATTACACCAAATTGAAAAATAGCCTTGTCCTTAACTTGTCGCAACTAACTTAAAATATTCCAACGTACAAAATACGGGATATAACATCCTCCCCCCCTTTAGAACATTCGTCCTCGAATGTTCAACTAATCTCATAAGGTCTTATAAGGATCTCGGGGGTTTATTTTATTACTATAACACACAATCCCTCCTGCTAATTATATTTCTTTTTCATCTCTTCCTCGTTCCTTATCCTTAATATCTTACAAACCGTCTTATCAATACACTCATATACATCACAATTCTTTTCCTCTGTGCGCTTGTCTTAATCACACTATTACCATCGGTACGACCTTTCAAGTCATGTTACAGACCCATATCCCATTCTTCTCTTCTTCATCTTCTTCTTTTTCTTTTTTTTTCCGGAAAAATTTCGGCGAGTTTCCTCTGAATCGTTACTATCTCAAAACCTGCACGCAGGAAATACCAACAATGCCACACAGTAATAACATACACATATACATATTATATCATATCGTATCGTATCACGGTCGCACGGGCTCCCAATATCATAAACGATACAAAAATAATAAACATACCTCGTGTACCCAACTCAAACGGCTTTGTTACACTTTCTTGTTTACTTTCCTTTTTAATCCTCAACTTGCATTTCAATCGTACTGCAATATCTTACCCGACACATATCTTTCTTACCTCTGCTTACCTGCGTACTTTGTAACTTCCAACATCATCCATTGCTTTCTTCTGTCGATGCCATTCTTCTCGCTCGAAACCAAAGGTCGAAGAGAAATCTCATTCCCTATGACTTTGCTCTATGGCACGATCTCGGATATGAAAGAAGAGTAACCAACCTAAATGCCCGTAGCCTCCTCGTTTATAAATGTGGCGCGCAACACACCATAAACAAGACTCTACTTGACACGACTTTGCGTACAACCCCTAGGACGAATCGCTCGATACCAATTTGTCACACCCTTAATCCGATAGGGTGTGATGGGCACCCGACCACCTAGGGCCGAGCGAACCCGCGTACTTTCGTAATACACATAATCATACCGGGCCCACGAACGTGTCAAAATGTAGAAGGAAAATTTTTCGTAAAACAAACATACTTTTCGTCTTTTTCAAATCAAATAAAATCCGTAATCATATAAAATCGTAATGTAATGCATACCGATATATCGGCTTACATAGCCGCTTACAAATAAATCGTAACATAATGCGTAGTAACATATCGGCTCGCCTAGCCGCTTACACACAACCGACATACTATACACTCGACTCGTCCGCAAAGTCTCTAACATAACTCCGTATATCATAACTTTAACACTGACGGCGCAAAGACGTCCCAAGAAAATGGAGCTCGCCAATCCCGTACGAAACATCTTCAACTCATCCGTATGTACCGCGCGACATGAAACGCACCCGAAGAAAAAAAGGGGTCAAGACGGAATATGTACCGAGTATGCAAAGTCGAAAATACGAAAACGAAATCATAACCGAAATCGGAATACAGTAAAGTGAGCATCATAACCCGAATACCAAAGTACCTATATCCGAAATACAAATCATACATAAGCAGTGCAGAGAACAAATATAACCATCAGAATGCCCAAAATGCTTAGCTTTATTTTGAAAAACATTTCTGCCTCACATATACAGAAAGTAGAACATATCATATAAACTGACGTTAACCGAATGCCGAGGAACGTACGGCCCGATCCATAAATAGTATAATAATGCCGAGGAATGTGCGGCCCGATCCATATATAACATAATGATCACAAATCATCAGATTATCATATCATCGAATCATCACATATCATATCATCAAATCATCACATATCATATCATCATCCCATATATGCATACATATAGCGTGTCCCGCCCATAGTAAGGGACTCGGTGTATAGCGTGTCCCGCCCTCTAGTGAGGGACTCGGTGTATAGCGTGTCCCCGGCCCTCTAGTGAGGGACTCGGTGTATAGCATCATGTCATCATCATATCATCAAGCACATAGCGTGTCCCGCCACACGCGTAGTGGGAATCGGTGTGTCGGAGTCATCACATCATCCTATTGTCATATATCATATCAAACTTCGTATCACATCATATTTCGGAATACACATCATACTTTAAAATACGAATAGTGCGCACGATAACATAACAATAGGACTTGGAGAAAAATGTAACAACGAATGCCCAAGCGAATCATGAGTAGCCAAATATAGTTTAAAACATTTTCAAAGACTTAATAGGTTAATCAAAACGAACCATCATTTGTAAGCCAAAACGGTAGTCAAATCAGATTTTCTTCCGAATATTACTCGAGAACGTATCAAACCGAACTTCGGCCGTAGTCACGTATCAAAATCCCATACATAAAAATCCTTATTTCGACTCAACCGATAAATATATAATTATACTCGGGGTCGGGAAGGTAGTCATATTAAGTTCCTTTCAAAAAGTCGTTAGCATTATCCAAAGAAAAGTCGCGGGACCACGGACGGCGTCAACCCAATCCAGGCCCGCCTACAAAAATCATAGTCATCATATGTTATCGAATCATTATTACAAACTCGAAAGATAAGTAACACCGATCGTACTTGAAATCGGAATAATAGTCATATCATATTCTTTCAAAAAAAAAAAATCGTCAAAGTACATAGAGAAAGTCGGGGGGCCCACGGACGGGTGCCAATCCCATCCGAGCCCGACTAAGAGAGTTGGGGGAACGTTATGCCTTATGAAGTTACCTATTAGGTTTCGGGCGATCCGGGCTCGTATGCGAAAGTTACGGCGTTTGAAGTCCATACGGGCCTCTTTTAGTAGCAAAATTCTTTATAAGACTTTTGAAATTCAATCATACAAAGATACATAAACCATAGCTTGTCCACATAAGGGTGCCAACATCAAAGCAAATATGGCTCATAAACGTGCTCGGATTTTTAAGAATAGAATTACCCCCGAAGCTCATAACATATCATAACTTGGCCATATCTAAGACATGCCAAAAGAAGGAGGGTAAACTTTACATACCTCGATTGCTTCCTAAGCTAATCCAAACCCAAGTCTCGGTTTCTCAAAATTTACAACACGTCATTTGATATCAACATTAGCCATAAACATCGAAGAATTCAATTCCAAAACCATCACTTATTCTACAGAAATTTGGGCAGCACTTCCCCTATAAATGCAACAACCCCGAGATTTCAACTCGGCCAAATTCATCAACAACAATACCAACAAACATTCTAGGAACATCAACAATCAATTCAAAACGCATTCTAACATTAACTACACTTTTCTACATAATTCAACAACATCCCATTATATTCAATCCAACTATTTACATTCAAACCAACCTCCACATTCGTACGTTCAACTACTAATCCGAAACCATTCAAACAATATTCAAGAACATTTTAAATAATTCCCACAATATTTCATACGGCCCAAGCAACTTGCAACCTTGCAGAAACCCTTCAATTTCCATAGGAACATCAACCACACATTTTCATCTTCCAAATTCATAAACTACATCAATAATCCGCATGTTAACAACATCATTTTCATCAATTCAAGAAACTACATTAAATTCACATTAGCTTCTAAAACAGCCCATATACGTTTTCCACTTCAACTTACATCATTAAGCTTTCATTATCATCATATAATCCACAACAACAACAACCAAAACACTAAATAAAATTAGTTCATCATATTCTACAAAACGACCCACTACACGGCTCAACTTCAACACGCAACATATCATGATTTCCATCCATTTTTACACACTACAACACATTCAAAACATCCATAACACGACTAATTCCAACCATTTAACCCACATAAAACGACCCCTTAATCCATAAATCTCAACAAAATAACACACTAGTTTATAATGCTATTTTCTCCGTTCTAATCCGTTAAAACTCTAATTAAACTTGTTAACAATGAAAAAGGGACCTTAGCCTTACCTTAAGTGTGCAGCCAGCACGTCACCCTCTTCTTGGCTGATTTTTAGCCCAAATTGAAGGCAACGCAATGTACAACACTTTTCTCTTCATGAGCTTCGAGATTCGGGACTTAGATTGTGGGTCAAAATTTGGTTTTTCTCTCTACCTCTCTCTCTCTCTCTCCATCTCTGAAAATTCTGGATGTTTTGGTCTGAAAAATGAAGGAGAAAGCTGAAAATTTCACTTAAATGGGGTGGGTATTGGGCCTGACCCGACTTGGAATCGGGTTGGGCCGAATCCACTGTTCAGCTCGACCTTTCTTCCTTAAAAAGTCCATATCTCCTTATCCCGATGTGTTCTGTGAACCCACGACCTATGGTTGGAAAGATATTTCAATTATCTACAACTTTCATTCTGGGAGTTTTCCCAAAATCCAAACTCATAATATCGTTTTGGCCCCTCGAAGTCAGATCACCCGAAGACGTTTTCTTAAATCGTCCCTTTGGAGGGCTTACGCTCATTTTTAGCTTATGGGTCCTTCTTAGGACTTGCTCAACTTCACATGTAATACTCATATATCTCTTCATATGTCCGTTATAAAATCCCAACATGTGGGTCCCACCTTAACACACGGCCACTTTGGCCTTTTCATGAAATTTTTATTTCAACACTAGCCTAATTTCCCTTAATATTCCATACCAATAAAATTCATAAACAACTTATACATTGCACCAAATCGAAAAATAGCCTTGTCCTTAACTTGTCGCAACTAACTTAAAATATTCCAACGTACAAAATACGGGATATAACACCTTCTTCTCGTTATAAAATTTGGTGGGGGTATAATAATTTATATTATATAGGGGCCGAGTCTTATGTAGACTGCCTACGTATCCTTCTGCGGGAATAAGTCCCTACCGTAGTTCAGCTTACAAAGGATGATATATTTTCCTATGTATATCCTTTGGGCTAAACCTAATCTAAAAGATTCCCAAAACAGTCCGATCGTGCTTCCCATGTATCCTCCTGCGACATCAAGTCGGCGTGGTTCATACATATTTATCGGGGGGGGGGGGAAGGTGGACATCTTTGTGTAAAAGAGGAGGATACCTAATGGCTAGCCAAAAGTATAGCTCCGTGAATCGTTTTCCTTAAAAAATCACTCTCTCATGTCTTTCTTCTTCTTTAGAACTCCGGGGGTAGGATGGCCAAAATCTCCCCAACTCTGATCATGTGTTGCAACTCAAGCTTGAAAGCATTGTATTCCTCGATATCATGTCCCATAGCTCCCGTATGGAACAAGAACCTTTTGTTTCGATTGGGCCCTACTGGTAGGGGCTCGTGGACAGGTTTCACGGGTTTAACCCTTCCCAAGACGGCTAGGGTTGAGAAGATACGGGAATAGGTCTCCTCGAATAATGTGAAATCATACCGCCAGATTTGTGTGTTGGCAGTGACCCCCACTCCTTGGGCGATAGGGCTGGGGACCAATAAGGTGTGTGGCCCACACAAGGCTTTGATAACTTTATCATCTATCATACTGATGATTCTTCTTCTTAAACCTAAGCACTCATTCAAAGTATGACCGAACTGATTCCGGTGAAATGGACATCTCTTCTATGCGTAAACTAAATCAGAGACTGGGAGCCTAGCTCGAGTGTTACATAGAATTCTAGCAGCTATCATATTCTCGAACATGTCCTTGTAGCTGACGGTTCGAGTAGCCACTCGAAGGGGACACAAATGGTCTTTTAAATCTATACCCCACCAAACGAGGGCCTGAGCGTCCGCCCTTCTGAAACTTTTTGTTACTTCAGTAGATATAGCTAACACGGCTTCGGCGGGCTGTGCTCGTAGTAGTCGTATGCCTCACTATGCTCGCTTTCCGCTCGTCAATGTTGAATCCCTCTCCCTAAAATTCCGGGATCATTTCCAAAGGTTCTAAGTCCCCCTCAGCTTCTATGTCTATATGCTCAGATTCTTCTAGCTCCAAAGGTTCAGACTCCTCCGGCTGTTCGTTCTCATCATATAGTAGTTCGGGAGCCACCTCTTGAGGCTCTGACTCTTCTTATGGATCTAACTCCATTATCCACTAGTTTGTTTCTATTCCTTGGTCTTTATGTGTCTCTGGCCTTCTTTCCAATGGTATGTAGTTTGAGACCAACTCCCTCACTTCTTCAGGGACTTTCTCCTCATAGTACTGCTCTTGTGGTGCCCTTTATGGTGGGTTTCCAACCAGATCCAGCAACCTATCTACTTCCACTATTTTTCTGCCTATTCTTGAAGATGCCCTTCCATCTGCTGAACCTTAAGCCTCAGCATTTCAGCGGTCTCACCTAGGGTGAGTATGTCCTGATCTCCTTGATTCGCCATTGTAAGTCAGCCTTTTTAAGTGGAGATTAACTAGGGTTAAGTGGTTGAGTCAATTGGTTCTTCTTTGGGTATGTAATTTAGAATGTCGAATCAATTGCATTCAAGTTTTAATACATGATAACATATATAGCAAGTAGACATATGAAGCACGTAGCAAGTAATTATGTAATTTATAAGCAGTTATGCTACTCGTGTTCCTAAAGCTTTTTTAGCCAAGGCTATCTTAATCGTTTGAAACAAGCAAGTGTCATTTGTAAAGAAGAACCACTGCCCCCGAAAATGATCATTAATAATAATAATATCTTCCTCGAAGGGATTACAAAAGATGACAAAGCTAACATAATGGCTATACCGTAAAAAAAGAAAAGAAGAAATCGCGAATCGGTTCTCCCGTATGTCTTAAGCTCGGTCTATCTTGGCCTTCTTGGCCCTTCGAAGGGCGGTCTGAATGTGAAGACGTGTCTGATATATCTTCATCCTAACTATTACAGGGTCTGACTCTTCCAGAATCTGAGCCAGATGCTCATTGGCACCCTAAACACTCTCTCGGGCTATCTTCCTCTCAAACCAACCTAGCTATCACAGTCTAATTATGCTCATTCTTCTCTAAGTATTTGGAATCCCTATCATTAACTCTCCTCTCAATCGCCGAACTCAAGCTTTGCCTGTGGGTTCTTCTACGACAATGTGAATAAGTACGGGTCCTAGAACATTTGTGTCGGCTAAGTGACCCTGTAGCCAGACATGGTATCCTAGATCACACCCTGCTCTGAACCTGTCGGGGGCAAAGGTGTCCTATCCTATTCTCACGCAACCTTTGCACTCTCAGAGTATCACCCCAGCGTTTTTTATTTTCTGCTCTGTATGCTCGAGTATGAAATTCTTAGTGTTGCCCACTTGTGGTATCACCTATCTTCTCCCAAACTGCCTCAAGACTCGGGAAGGGTAGTAGGGGCGAATCCCCCGAACACCAACCAACGGTACAAATGGGCAATTCCTACCCCGAACTACTATGCTCTCAAAAATGAAGTCAGTGAACATCCACTGGATCCTGTCTTCTGTCAACTCTGTGAAAAAGTGGGCCCCACCCCTTTGGTCATGTGGCCGAGCTTAGGACAATAATTTGTGAGGCGGTCTATCCTATTGTTGCTGCTCGTATATCGTACTCCTTCGCCCGTGCCGACCGTGTTTGATAATCGACCATTGTAGCAACATGTTACATCCTTGGAAATATCTGGAATAGTTTTGGCACATATCTAGGGCTCGAAAAATGCCTGCTAGAATAATGGGGGCTAGATCAAAATATCAAGTTGCATGATCCTTAGTTATGCTGTAGAAAATGGCCTGAGTGAGATATATGACTCGGGTGTCTATGGCCAGCGACTCATCCTTTGGGAAGACCATAGTGCCTAATAGTGCGATGGCAAATGCTAAAGGCCTAGTGGCTTCCCATTCCTTTCTGCTCTTAAACTCGTCTAGGTACACAGTAAACCCGTAGCATCCCCGAATCGCCTGTGTAGATCTCTGAGAGCTACTGTGGGCCCATGTGCCCAAGGTGTTTGGGTCAAAGCAAGGTATTTCAGAATCTAGCCGACGAATGGTTTTTGAGGAAAGAGTAAGTTATGATCAGGCTTATGTCTTCTCCATAGATAGGTTCCATTGTTGTCTGTGCCATCCCTAATCTCTTCTAGAGAAGGTGTCATCTCAGTATCCCCAAACCGAAATAACATCTTTTCGTCATCCCAATACCTAGGCAATACTTCCATTAGCTCCGGATGACCTTTCATAGTCATTAAAGCAGGTAGATGTCCTAAACAGCAACTGATGGTTCTACAAAGGCGAATCACCCAACCATTCCTAGCAAGCTCTGAGCAACTCGGGTGCCTCGAGGACAATATCAAATCGAATCCTTCTTTCCATCGTTAATGTTTCCCTCCTTCCCATAGGGCTGATGGTTCAACACATAGGCACAGGCATGTTTCCAATTAGCAAATAAATGATATGCGGTGTCTTCAGGTCATAGTCCATCCGAATACAGGGTAGTATTCTTAATGAGCCTTAGGTAGGTCTGAGATACCCAAGGCTCATCTAGGTATGAATGCTTTAGTTCGATAGGGATTTGGCTCGCTCTATACTAGTTATCCTAGAGTGGGTTTTGACAAACAACCTAGTACCTGAGTGGACTAACTAGGGTTGAACCGTTGGGGCTGCTGGACGACCACGAGCAAACCCCGCCTTACAACGGTTCCAAAGAAATATTTTGATTTTATAGTGAATGTTCGATTGCATGATCCGCGAAATTGCCTTTAGAACAAAGTGTAAAATAAATGCCAGGAGTGGCGGAGTTATGATATGCATGCAATGACAGTTATAATTTTGGAAAAGTAAACACATAAACAGTTCAAGCAAATAAATCACATTATACTGGAATCTTTATGGTTAGAACCTTTAAGTCCCCAGCACAATCGCCACATGTTACGGTTCGCATTTCGCGAGCGGGGTTAGCGCTCGGAAAGCTACTAAGAACTTGTTGGATGTTACATCCCGTGTTCACATGCATTGGAAAGTGTGCAAGTTAAATGATAGTAGTAACAGACACGAGGTTATCCCCCAAGCTTATAGGTGGTTAAAATGATGGTACACATGTATCGTAAGGATTTGAGGTTAAACCAATCGAAAAAAATAAGTTTTATCGAGTTTCGACATTTATTTGAGTGAAATACGGTCCAAGCTATAATACCCCGTATTCTTGGACTAGAACATTTAATCGTCCAATATGAGCAAAATTACCCGAGCCCGGAGAATTCGATCATATTCAAGGATGAAAATCGAGAGCTCGGTGTACAAAGAGTTTGAGGTCCCGAAATAATTTAGGACTTAACAAGTGTGACCACGGTGATTGAGAATAATATTTTGTGTGTACCAAAAGGGACTATGGACTAGTGCTATGTCACATAATCATGACAATGAGTATATGAAGTGTATTAAAAATAATTGTTATTAAAGTGAATTGAGATCAAGAAATTAATTATGTGCATAATTGATTAATTATTGGATTAAGTGGGAGATGAGAATTAATTACATGTGTTGGATTATTTATAGGATAATGTGATGGCATGGACACCAAAGGAAAAACCAAATTATTAATATGAGTGGATATATATGTGTGCTTAAAGGGGGCTGCCAGGTGTGTACACATAAGGAGGACACATAAGTCATATTATTAGCATATATATTGGGGTAAACGTCCCTTTGGTGAATGAAAACAATACCAAATATTGGCAGCCACCATTGTTCATCTTTGGAAGTGTATTTGTGCCTAACAATCATTTTTCACTCTTGAAAATTTTATTGTAGGTAGCAAAAACGTTTTTGTAGCATAAGTTACCTTAGGGAAATCATTTGATCAACCAAATAATGTTCCAGCCACAATAGGATAAATTAGATAATTCAATTGAGGAGCTGAATTATTATCAGCAACGTTTTGCTCCTTCTCAAGGTATGAAAAGCTTCTTCTACTTGGTTCTCCTTTAAAATTCCCGAGTTCTCATCATCCTCTCTCTCGTGGTTGTAGTAGTTGCATGTTTCTTGAATTTTCGGGGCAGAATACACGGGCTTTGCTTGCATAAGGTATGAAAATTCTCCTACCTTTGTATGAAATCTTAAGAATCATATTAGTACGTTCATCGTGTTTGACTTACGGAAGTCGATCGAAAGTTGTAAAACTAGTTGTTGGATTTGTGGTCCGATTTGAGCTTGTTATTAAAATGATATTGAAGTAGTTTTCTTGTACATGGGAGGTAGTTGATGTTGTTGCTGTGTTGTTGTTGATATGGCTCATAAATTTGGAAGAAAGAAGTGTATAAGGTATCGTATACGAAGCGTATGTTGGTTTGTTTGGTGCATAATCTTAGATGTTGATGATTTGAGTTGAAAAAGGATTAGGAGAGGTTATTGGGTTGTTGTCGTTGTTTTTGGTTTGGTTGATTGAGTGGTGGTTGTTAAATATTAGGGGAAATGCTGTCCGTTTCATTTTCGAACCGAATTATCATTGATGTACACGATATACGAAAGGCCCCTCTAAAGTTGTGTACGTATTCCCATAGTTATAGGTTTGGCATACTAATTGTGGAAAGATCGTGATTAAGTTGAGTTCCTTGGACGATGTATGGTATGTAAAGCTATCCCTTCTTTCTTTTTGGCATGATCTATGTGAGACAACGGACGATGAATGTATAAACTCCAAAGAAGTTCCTATTCTTGGAGATATTAGGATGGCTAATGTTCTTGATCTCCAGAAGCTATTTCATTATTATGTCTTGACACGTGTCTATAATTCCTGAAGTTCTATTTGACATAATCCATAGTGACATTCGAGGGGTACTTGACATGACTGTTGTCTTTAATTCTCAAGTGTTAGTTCATTCTACTTATTCTATTGAGTCTCAGATGATGATTTAGTTTGCATATGGTTGCTCACTACTCTGCTCGTGCATGCTGTTAATATATCTTTCACTGAGTCCTAGGCCGGGTATGTTTTCGTGCAAGTACGCTTCACCGCATTGTTCACCGAGTCCCTCACTGAGGCCGGGTACGGTATATATATATATATATATATATATATATGTATATGATTATGTGATGATAGCACCGAGTCCCATGATGGGCTCGATGGTATACATATATACGACTTTATTCGGGCCGAGTCCATAATGGGCTGGGTATGGTATATGATATGGCTATGTATGATTTTCATTCTTAAGGCACAAGTACAGTGGTATCTTTGATTGTCATACTTGTCTCCTGTAATCTTTTGTTCAGTCATGATTTCTTTATTGTATTTCATGCTTTATATACTTAGTACATACCTCGTACTAACCCCCTTTCTTCGGGGGACCGCGTTTCATGCCCGGCAGTACGTATACTCGATTCGTGATCCTCCAGCCCTAGGACTTCTACGCACCGTTTGGAGATCTCCATTATTCCGAGCCTAGATTATTTTGATACATCTTTTCGATGTAGACTTACATACCTGGTACGGCGGGCCCGTCTCGTCATATTTCACTCTTATATTCTTAGAGTTCGTAGACATGTGTGGGTTGTATATAGGTTTTGGTTAGCGTTGTCAATATGGTTTGTGTTGGATATTCCCCCGTATTGGGCAAGGGGCGTGCCCTTGTCCGCCGCGTATCGTGTTATGCTTTGATCGACCGTGATCCCCAGGAGACAAAGCTTATGATGATATATGAAATCGTGAATCTTTAGTTGCTTTTAAAAGTTTCCATTCCGTCTTAGTTTCAATTTGACTATAGCTAACTGGTTCGTATACAAGTGTCCAGTTCGGGCACTAGTCATGGCCCATGGGGTTGGGTCGTGACATTGGTGCTCTTTCGAACTTGTTTTGAAAGAGTCTGTTACACCTCGAAAATTTTTTCGTTAGAGCACAATGAATAGGCTAACGGAGAGCATGAAGTATACGGTATTGCAATAAGTAAGGAATGACATTTGATGACCCTAATTAAGATTTCAAAGACATTCAAGGTAAGAGGAGAAAGTTTGCCAAGAGAAGGCAAGGCATACGATATGTATCGGAGTGATTTATTAGTAACAAGTTAATGATGATTTAATGATGCTTAGGAGAAGCGTTATAACGTCCCTTAGATTGTTAATGAGGTGTTAAACAAGTATCAAGAAGGTTCCATAAGGACTGGAGATCAAACGAAGTGATGAGAACAAGATCAGAGAAAAGATGGGTTATACGGACGATTATATGGTCCATATAATGTTATACGGCCCGTATAATGATCCGCAGAATCGTCACAGTGAAGGTCCCTCACTGATGGGATTATACGGTTGCTTATACGGACCGTATAAAAATACACGGACTGTATAATGTGCCGTATAATGGTCACAGAAACGATATGTTGAATGGGTGATTTCACGGTCACTTATACGGACCGTATAAGTGTCCGTATATTTTCCCGACGAGTCAGATTTTTAAGTTATTAAAAAGGGGACAAAGTTCATTATTTCATTTCATTTTTCACCCAACACTTCAAGAACTCTCTAAAACCCTCTCCACTCTTCATCCATAAGAACTCAAGAGAAATTAGTGATTAACTTCATCAAACCAAGTGAATCAAGTGTAAGAAACCCATTAAAGCACATCCAAGACAAGAAATCCATGTGGAGGTGGAACTAGGGTTTTGCTCAAGTGAAGTGTTTCCACCCAAGGTTCATTCCTACACTATCTAAGGTAAGTTTTATGGTATTTCCATATTGCTTAAGGTATTGAAAAGTTGAAACACTTGTATTGTAGAAGGATATAGAAAATGGGTCATGAATGTGGGAATAGTGCCATTTTTGAGTAATCGTTTGGGTTGAGTAATGATTCTTGATATGTTATGATTATAATCATGTTATATATGATATTGATAACGTGGGATAGACATTGTATATTGTTACACCTTGTAAATTTCCCCTTAGCGTACAGTGAATAGACTCACGAAGGACATGACGTATATGATATTTGGACAAGTAAAAAATAGTATTTGATGATCCTAATTAAGATTTCCAAAGACATTCGAGTTAAAGAAAGAAAGTTGTTAAGGGAAGCGAGTTATAAGTTAGTGTGTCGGGCAAAATGTTGAGTATTGAGTTAATGATGCCTTGAGGATGTTGTGGAGAAGAGTTGTAACGTCCCTTAGATTGCTAATGATGTGATAAACAAGTGTTAAGAAGGTTCCATAAGGATTGGAGATCAAACGAAACGACGGGAACAATTCCTGTGGAACTGTGAGTTCCACGACCATGTTCCACGGACAGCATCATGATCCACAGACCGTGGATGTGTCCGTGGAACTACCAGCAGAGAAGATGGCTGGCTGGTCATGAACCACGACCAGTTCCACGGCCAGCACTTGGTTCCACGACCAGTTCCACGGCCAAAGACTTGATTCGTATATTATGATGAGTATATTATGATGAGCATGTTACAATGAGCATATGATGATATCACACCGCGCCTATAAGGCCAGGCAGTCACCGCCAAGGCGGGCGTACTATACACCATGGCCAGATGGCATGGGCAGACACCACTAGTGGGCGGCATAAGATAGTACCCCGGACGCGGGAGGCCTGGACGCAGGCTAATGCTAATGCCAATGTTATTGATTATCACACCGTACCTATATGGTCGGGCAGCTTATTCATTTATGCATATATGATATGGTAATGAGTATGTAAGTAAGCCAGCATGTATGATTTCATTTATGATTCAGTCAGCCACAGATTGCTCTTCATCGATGCCTCCTTATTTCATTGATGTCTTATTATTGTTTATGCCTTACATACTCAGTACAATATTCGTACTGACGTCCTTTTCTTTGGACGCTAAGTTCATGCCCACAGGTAGACAGGGAAGTGATCCAGACTCATAGGAGCTAGCGGCTGATTTGAGAGCACTCCAATTTTCGGAGGTGCCATTGATTATTCTTTTGATACATATATGTATATATTCATATTTTGGGCACGACGGGGTCCTGTCCCGTCCATATGTCTAGTTCTCTAGTAGAGGTTCATAGATACGCAGTGTGGGTAATATAGTCCCATAGACTTCATGTATATGCATGTATATATATATTTTTGATAGCCGAAGAGCTTATGTTTATAAAAGTAAACGTGATGCAAATGATGATAATTTTCTATGATCATATACATATATCCTGAATGAGAGCAGTTAAGCAGTAATATGAGTGGTGTTCGGTGGTTAGCCCCGGATACCCGTCATGGCCCGTAGTTCGGGTCGTGACAGAAGTGGTATCAGAGTGGTTCAGTCCTAGGAAGTGTCTACGAGCCGTGTCTAGTAGAGTCTTGTTTATGGTGTGTTGCGCGCCACGCTAATAAACAAAAGGCTACAGGGTATTTAGGAAAAATAACCATCTTTCTTCTTACGAAATCGTGCGATAGAGCCGTGTATAAGATTTAATCCTCCCTAATAAGCGTGTTGTGATTTCAGAAAATGTCGCCAAAAGGAAAAGCTAAAGCCGCCCAGAAGGGCAAGACTACTATGAAAGGACGGGCAGAAAGAGAGCCGCCTATGAATGTAGATGAGGGCGAATCACACCATGAGGCTCCATCTAATGCCTCTACTACTCCGCCTATCACAGAAGAGCAAGAAGGGGCTTCAACTCCAGCTCCTGTGCCTCCAGTTCCTCCACCGGCTACATCGGGTCAACAAGTGACCGAGGCCATTAATCTATTGGCACAACTGATTGCCGCCCAGGCACAGCGACAAAATGCGGGCCCGAGTAATCGTTCAGCTAGTACTAGAGCCCGTGACTTTATGAGCTTGAATCCTCCGAAATTCATTGGGTCAAAGCCGGATGAAGACCCGCAGGGCTTTATTGATGAAATGCTGAGAACGTTGCGGATTATTCATGCTTTCGAGACCAAATCTATGAAGTTGGCATCATATAGACTCCAGGATGTGGCGGTCTTATGGTATAATAATTGGATAGCAGCGAGGCAAGAGAATGCGCCTCCTCCCGTGTGGCAAGAATTTGTAGATGCTTTTATTCGCCACTACTTGCCGCCCGAGGTCTGCTGAGCTAGGGCGGATAGATTTCTAAATTTGAAGCAAGGGAACATGAGCGCCCGGGTGTATAGCCTTCAATTTAATTCATTAGCTAGATATGCCCCGACAATCGTGGCCGATATGGGCGATAAGGTGCATAGATTTGTGAGTGGTTTGGGGCCACATTTATTTAAAGATTGCTTGACGGCCTCATTGCAAGATGGGATGGACATTTCCCGCATTCAAGCCCATGCCCAAAATCTTGAAGGACAACAACCTCTGCAGCGGGGTGATCGTGATGTTGATGAGGGCAAAGCAAGAAGGCCAGATCTATGGGCACAGGCAGTGATTATAGAGGAGGACCAAGGCAGACATTTTCTAGACACTCAGGTCAATCTGTGACTAGCGCATCTCCCTGATTCACAGGCAGAAGATTTGATCGCTCTTTCCGTTCCGGGATCTACGTTATCATATATTACTCCATATGTTGCTAATCGCATTGGGGTGAAACCCGAGCTGATCCAACCTTTTCAGGTATCTACTCCGATTGGTGATCCCGTGGTAACTAGACAAGTGTCTAAAGATTGTATAATTGTGATATGTGATCGCCAAACTAAAGCTGATTTAGTTGAGCTGGAAATGCTGGACTTTGACGTGATTATGGGTATGGATTGGTTGGCCTCATGCTATGCCAATGTTGATTGTCGAATGAAATTGGTTCGATTTCAATTTTCGGGAGAAGCCCGTGCTTGAATGGAAAGGTAATACGGCAACTCCAAGAGGTAGGTTTATTTCCTACCTTAAGGCAAGAAAAATGATAGCTAAGGGCTATATTTATCACCTAGTTCGAGTCCATGATACGGAAGCAAAGTCACCAACTTTCCAATCTGTTCCGGTAGTGAATGAATTTCCGGATGTATTCCCCGATGAACTTCCAGGCCTTCCGTAAAAGGAAATCGAGTTCGCTATTGATGTGTTGTCGGGATACTAAGCCTATTTCTATCCCTCCTTATCGAATGGCTCCCACAGAACGAAAGAACTAAAGGCACAAGAAAGACTTGCTCAAGAAGGGGGTTTATTAGGCCCGCTCATCACCGTGGGGAGTACCCGCCTTATTTAGAGAAAGAAAGATGGCTCCCTACGAATGTGCATTGATTATAGACAGCTGAATAAGGTGACGATAAAGAACAAGTATCCTCTTCCGAGAATTGATGATTTATTTGATCAGCTACAGGGTGCCAAGTGGTTTTCTAAAATAGACCTGAGATCGGGTTATCATCAAGTGAGAGTTAGAGAAGAAGATATTCCCAAGACAGCTTTCAGAATGAGATATGGCCATTATGAATTCCGAGTGATGTCATTTGGGCTAACTAATGCTCCGGCCGTGTTCATGAATTTAATGAATAATGTATTCAGGCCTCTCTTGGATCTATTTGTGATAGTATTCATTGATGATATTCTAGTATATTCTGGCACAGAATCTGAACATGCCGATCATTTACGTATTGTTCTTGGAATTCTTCGAACTCGGAGTCGTATGCTAAATTTTCAAAGTGCGAGTTCTGGTTAAATTCTCGTGACATTCTCGGGCATGTTATTTCAGACGATGGCATTAGAGTTGACACTCGAAGATTGAAGCCGTGAAGACTTGGCCAAGGCCTACGACGCCCATAGAAGTTCATAGTTTTCCGGGACGTTTATTATAGAAGATTCGCAGGGCTTTTCATCTATTTCAGCCCCGTTGACAAAGTTTGACCCGAAGTCATCGCAAATTTCAGAAGTGAATGACGCTCGAGCGTAGTTTCCAAGAGTTGAAGGACGGAGTTAACCTCGGCTCCGCCTTAACACTTCCAGAAGGGCCGGATGGCTATTTTGTATATTGCGATGCTTTCGGTGTTGGGCTAGGATGTGTATTAATTGTTATATCCCGTATCCCGTATTTTGAGTAACGGACAACTCGAGTGAATTGGGAGAAGTTAGGGACAAGGCTATCCCGAGAGACTTGCGATTGTTTTAAAGGCTTAAATTGTGTACGATTTTTAATGTCTTGGAAATGTTAAGGAAACATTTGGAGGAATTTTCCATTTTTAGTAAGTGAGCTATTTTGGGAAAGTTGAAAATTCAAAAAAATAAGAAAAATAGGCAAGGTGGCCGGCCACCTCATGGTGGGCCAAGGCCACATGGAACATGTGAGTATTGTTAAAGATGACTTGGTCATCTTCAACACTTAGAAATTCTCTAGAGAAATCAAGAAACCAAAGAAGAAAAAAAAAAAGAGCCTATTTCGGCCATTGGAGGAAAAAAATAAGACCAAGTTCCTTCCATCAAAAAAATTAATCCTTCAAGCAAAGTTGCTAATTCAAGGGTGCTAAATAACGGGCGTTGTTATTTCGGAAGATAGTTCGCTCGTTTGTTCTAACGACCAACTTTGGTCAAGTGAAGAAGTGAAGAAGAAAGGTGAGTTTAATCTTGTTTTCTTGTGTTATAAATGGTTTATATGTGTTGTTGGATGCTAGAAAAGAAAGAAATTCATGTTAGAAGTTGAGTTGAAGTCGAGGGGCCGTGTAAGTGGTGTTTGGCCGTGTGTGTGTGTTGTGGTGAAAGCCATGAATTAATGTTAACTAGCATGTTTTAAATGTTGTGGAGTGAAGAAAAGAATGAAAATCATCTTTGTGTGTAATTATGGGTGTTGGCCGAATGGCCTCCCTTTGTGTGGTCTTGAATGAACGAATTGTCGTTAGTGTTTTCGTTGTCGTCGTTATGGATTTTATAAGGAAAAAAAAATGCAAGTTGATGACTTAGAATGATGTTATGTTAGTTATGGCATGATTTGAGAACTTATGTGAATTTTATGCAACTTTTACCTTTATGAATATTGCATTGTTAGTATGTGGATTAATGTTGTAAATCATGAATTTGGAAGATAAGAATGTGTTTGGTGTTGCTTTCGGGTTTTGGAGATGAATTCGGGTGAGTTGGAGTATGGTTTGAGTTGTTTGGAGAATTGTGTGAATCGTTGAAATGTTCTTGAATATTGTTTGAATGGTTTTGAATTAGTAATCAAATGTATAAATGTCGATATCGTTTGAATGTAAGTAGTCGAGGTGTTATTGGAATATTATGAATGTTGTTGAATTATGTAGAAAAAGAGCCATTAAAGATAGAATGTATTTTGAGTTGATTGTTGATGTTGTAGCTTGGTTATTGGTTTGGTTGTTGTTGAAATGAGCCGAGTTGAATCTCGGGGATGCTATATGTATAAGGGAGATGCTGCCCAAATTGTTATAGAACAACATTGGTTAAGCTTGGAAATTGTAAGTCTCATGAATAGTAACTGGTCAATGTGACCATTTGCAGATTTTTGGCGAAACGGGAAGTGAATTTGGAGAGGCGTAAGGGGCATATAAGGTATGTAAAGCTTTACCTATTCTTTCCTTGGCACGTCCTAGGTATGGTAGGCTTTGATACGAGCCTAGAGGGCGACTCTACTCCTCGGAATTTACGTTCAAAAACAGCCCATTTTCATTCAGTAGAATTGAAGTGAAAATTGTGCGAATAGTCGAAAAGATTGTTTGAACCTCTAGAACTTGTGTAAGTGAAATCCGAACACCTTAGAATCCTTAGGAATGACGTTATGAAGTTCAATATATGTAATTTATATACGCCACCCCATTTGACTGAGGTAGGCCCACTTTGTCCGGTTATTTCTTATTAATCCGTTTGAACTACTTTTGAATTAAAAATTAAGAGACAGTTTAAACGACCTTTCCAATTCCTAAAGATTAACGATATAATTATATACTTGAACCATATGACCCACTTTGGGATTTGTAACTACTTCAGGAAGATTAGTTTGGTACAAAACTCTCTGATCTCTGAAAGACTCATGCTCTGGTTGTTATCAAATGTTTGCTATAAGGTCTATCATCCGAGTTATGATGATCGAGTCTTTACAAAATATTGTATGTTTGGTATTGCATATGGTTTTCTCACTACTCTGCTCGTGCAAGCTTTACACGTCTTTCACCGAGTCCCGGGCCGGGTATGTAGTCGTGCACAGTCTCATTGCATTATTCACCGAGTCCCTCACTAGAGGGCCGGCACTTACACATATACATATATGATGATCGATGGTGTGATACGGGGACGGCGGCCAGATGGCGTTTGATAATCCTATTCACCGAGTCCCTCGCGGGAGGCCGGCACGGCATATGCATATGATTACATGATTTCATGATTGCTATATATGATGTTTACATGACTTTACTTACCGAGTCCCTCCCGAGGGCCGGCACGTTGTACGTATTTAATGATTTGATGACGATATGGATATGCATGAGATATAATTCACAGGTGCAAGTTTTGATTTCCCCGATTTCTATATTTATTTTGATAAAGTCCCGGTTAAGCCGTGGTTTTATTTACCGTGTTCGTGCTTTACATACCCGCACACATTTCACCGACCCCCTTTCTTCGGCTGCGTTTCGTGCCGCGTGTACCGACGCCGCCTTGAGGATCCACCGCCTGGGCCATCTATCCCCGTTCGGGAGTGCTCCTTCTTCCGAGCTCATACATTTTGGTATATATTTTCTTTTGATACATATGTATACTATTTTTCGGGGTACGACGGGGCCCGTCCCGTCATATGATTTCGCTATTCGTTTAGAGGCCTCGTGGACATGTATGTGGTTATGGCCATATCGTACAAAGGCGTGTATGTATTATATGTACGGGCGGTTTATCCACCGCGGCAGCCTTGTCGGCTCGCCTATATATATGTATATGAATATGGTGGCCCCGTGTGCCTTTGTTGGTATTTTTCTGCGTTGTGTTAATTTTGGTTAGTAAGAAAAACAGAGGAAACTCTGCCCAAATTTTTCTAAATAATTGAGTTTCTATTTTTGGCTTTTGGTATGTACGGGTGCCCAGTTCGGGCGCTAGTCACCGCCTCACGGGGTTGGGTCGTGACATTAATGCAAAGATGGAAAAGTCATTACTTATGCTTCGAGACAGCTACGGAAACATGAAAAGAATTACCCAACTCATGATCTTGAATTGGCTGCAGTTATTCATGCATTGAAAATGTGGAGACACTACTTGTATGGAGTGCATGTTGATATCTACACAGATCACAAAAGTCTTCAATATATTTTCAAACAGAAAGAGTTGAATCTGTGGTATCGGCTGTGGTTAGAATTATTGAAGGATTATGATGTGAATATCTTATACCACCCCGAAAAAGCAAATGTAGTAGCTGACGCGCTTAGCCGCCAATCAATGGGTAGCTTATGTGAAGTTCCTTCGGAGAAGAAAGAAATGATTCATGAACTTCATCAACCAGCAAATCTTGGAGCACGTATAATTGACTCAGGTGCACCTCACACCCCAATCTTGATCAGGGTGTGATGGGCACCCGACCCTTACCTAGGGCCGAGCGAACCCTCTGACTCTTATTCTATGCGTAATTTTTTTTTTCTAAGTCAAATACACATGACAAAGCTTACTAAAATATTCTTTTCGTTGTCTTCCAAGCAAGTCGAATTTGTGACTGAATAAAACTTATATCATAATATAATCGGCACATTGGCCTATGAGCCACCGACAGATCGACTTCGGTACCCACGACTCGTTCCGCAAAGTCTCTAACTGTAATCAGAAATCCTGGCACGTGTACTCTGACTCGGCTACACTCCAGGCCAAATGGAGCTTGCCAACTTCGCTGGAGCATCTTCTATACTAGCTTCGATTCATCTGGGAATACCTGCGCGGCATGAACGCAGCCCCCGAAGAAGAGGGGGTCAGTACGAGCATTGTACTGAGTATGTAAGACATGAATAATAACACAATAAAGGCATATGCAGTATGGATAATAACGGTACAAACATATGGAGCTTATCCGGTCGATATAACCCGTACGCGTGAGTGCCTTTCGTGCGGATGCCATGCATGCTTAGTTTCTTTCCCGTAAAACGGTACTTCTTATCTATATATACAGAAAACAGAACATTTCGGAAAACGGTGTCCTTTGCTCACATTTACAGACGCCGAGTACATCGGCTCTCCCACCCCCTCCCCAACAGTGTCCCAGCATATTATACATATCACATAAACAGACGCCGCGTACGGCTCTCCCATATCCCGCGTCCGGGCATCCCGCGTCCGGGATGATAAGCCACCGAATCGTGGGACACAGCTTGCCCTCCCCATTCCCCCACATATACATTTACATATACATATACATATACATACACATGCACATATACGTGTATCATAAGGCGAGATTACCAATGAAAAGTGTCATTTATGAGAAAAACATCAAATGGGGTCATAAGGTATAGTTTCATCTACTTAGAACCCTTAAGGCGCTCATTCCCTATGATAGAATTGCGATATTAAGAAATCGTTTAACATTTCCATATTTTCGTTGTTGTAGCGAACATATCGTCAACATATCTAACGTAGGCATTTTCTCATTTTCGACTTCATAGTTATCATTATAAGATCGTATTCTTCACCTTAGTCAAGGAATTATCTTTGTCGTGCTTATCATGGTCGTATATTCCTTCTTAGCACTATCGCTATCACGGTCATCATAGGCATTTTTACCTTAGGATTTTGCTGTACCTATCGTTTGATAATCGGGACGAGGATCAAAAGTTTCCTTAGGATTCTACCCCAAAATAAGTCAAACGAAGCGATAGGGAAAATCCGGGAACAATGGGCCCACCTCGGGTCAAATGAGGCGGCGCACACAATTTACGTGTAATACTTTTCATGACATGACTTATGAGAGTTTTTAAAGTATTCGGTCCTCTTTATGCAAGTTCTAGAGGCTTGGGAAGGTTTTTCAACATTTTGCACATGTTCTAGTTCAATTCCACTGAATGAAAGAGGGCAAACTTTAGGTGCGGATTCCGGAGAATAGGGTTGTCCCCGAGGTTCATATCCGACTTAGTACGTCTAAGACATGCCATAGAAAGAAGGGTGAAGTCTTACATACCTTTTCTGCCACTTACGCTACTCCAAATCCCTGTCCGAAGTTCGCTAAAATCCGCAATTTGGTCACGTTTACTCGCTTACTATTCATAGGGCTTGAAATCCCAATCTTGAATTTATTCTTGTCTCCGCCGAAATTTCAAGGGCAAAGCACCTCCCCTGTGAATACCACGCCCCGAGAATACGGCTCGGCCCAAATTAACACCAACAACAATCCGGGAATTCAACCCGGCCAAACTTTCAATCATAATATCACAACTATACTAACAACTTCAACAACCAACTCAACTAGGAGCATTCATAGCATATTTTCTACTTTCAAATTCATAGACTGTGTCAACAATCCCATCCGTCTTCAACAATATTTTTACAAATTCAAGAAACTATATTATTATCATTTTCACCCTAGAAGCAATGCAACAACAACCAATCACACTACATAAAATTTGTCCATCATGTTCTATAAAACAACGCATATACACGGCCACCTATCAACTTCCACATCTCCATGAATTTCATTCATTTCACACTCCACAACATCCACAATTATCAAATTACGCTACGTGAAATTAGTTCATCAAGCTTACACCAACCACATCTACCCACGGCCATAACTCCAACAACTACAACTTCACTTAGAATCATCACACTTCCATTATCAACATAGCATTCACTAGAACACTACATAAAATCATTAAACCATTGCTCCCACTACCATACACACACACGGCCACATTACTACCACACGACCTCATACATAACACACATTATTCTTATGATTTCCATTCATTTCTACACATTAAAACAACACACCAACATGTTAAACACAATTAATTCTCCACTTCAACATAACCACACACACACGGCCCAACATGCATGTATACTAATATCATGCAAACTTTCATGTTCTCATGATTTCTACTCATTCCTACATTCCACAACATAAACAAAACCTTCACAACCCATTAAAAGGAATGAAATCATACCTTCCTTCACAACTTCCCAACTTGGCTAAAATTGCCAACTTGCAACAAAGGGGAAATTTCTTGCTCCAACAACTATACCATGATGAAGAGCACCCTTGAATTGGTGGAAATACATCAAGAAACAAATTTTTGGGAGGAGATTTCATGGGGACAATTTTCCCATGCCAAGGCCGAATGGCCCTTTTCCTTGGCTCCTCCTCTTCCCTTTTTTTCTTGCTTTCTTTCTCTCCTCTTATATATATATATATATCCATCTTGTTTGCATGTGAGGGGCACATGCCCCTCTCTAGATTTTTCTTCTTTTTTCTTGACTTTTCTTTTCTTTTCTTGAATTTTCTTCAATTTCCTCCAAAAGATGACTAATTGTTTTCTTTGTTTCTTTCCCCCCTTTTTTTTCCGGCCACATGGCCCTTTTTCAAGACATTTCTTAAGCACTTGTGAAATTACTATTTTACCCCTCGACTTTCCTTAATATAACCATTTTCTCCCTAACCTTCCACATTATTTTCACGGCCCATTTTGCGAATTTCTCTTCTTGCCCTTAGCCTTTCTCAATATTTCCACAGTACCAATATTCATAAATAATATTCCTAACAACTTCGACATTAAATTATTTTAGAACATAGTCTTTGTTCTCAATTTCTCACCATTGTCTCGCAACATCCAGACGCACGAAATACGGGCTATAACAGTGCAGGAGTTAGTGTTAATAATCCCGCAGTTTCGTCCTTGAACATGGAAGTAAAAGAAAGCCAAAACGAAGACCCTCAGTTGAGCCATTATAGAGATATATGTCGCGCGAAAGGGGAGTCTCCATTTGAAATTTCCACAGAAGGAGTTCTTAGATACCGAGGCAGGCTATGTGTTCCAAACGTTGCAGAATTACGGCGCCGAATCTTAGAAGAAGCTCATTATTCTCGGTATTCTATTCATCCAGGAGCGACGAAAATGTATCATGATCTTAAATTGATGTATTGGTGGGATGGCATGAAAAAAGACGTAGCAGAATTTGTAGCACAATGTCCAAATTGCCAACAAGTGAAGATAGAACACCAAAAGCCAGGAGAATTATTACAAGCAATGGAAATGTCACGACCCAACCCCGTAGGCCGTGACTAGTGCCCGATCTGGGCACTCAAACGCATCTATCGAACGCTACCTCAAATTATATCGAACACCTCCAAGTATCCAACCGGAGCCGACAAGGCTATGTTTCAAATCCGGATGATTTCCAGAAAATTTTGGCAGAGTTTCCTTTGTTTTACGGACTATCCAAAATAACCCTGCACGCAGAAAATACCAACAAAGGCCACACAGGGCCAACAACACATCTTACATACATATGCGGACCGGCCGCCGCGGCGAATGGGATCGCCCAAACACAACATCTACATACGCACCTGTACAGCATGACCCTAACCCACAAACATGTCCACGTACCTCTCAGCGGACGGACGGAATCATATGACGGACGGGCCCCGCCGTACCCCCGAATAAATACATACATATGTACGTAAAGTGTATATACCAAAATATATGAGCTCCGGAAAAGGAGCACTCCCGAGCGCAGTGATAGATGGCCTAAGCAGGTGGATCCTCAAACTGAGCGGCGGTACCTGCGGGCATGAAACGCAGCCCCCCGAAGAAAGGGGTCGTACGGAATATGTACCGAGTATGTAAAGCACGTGAACACGAAGTAGGAACATAACCGAACTAGGATCGTATCGCAATAAGTATAGAACTTAGGAAATCAAAACTTACTGTGAATCGTATATCATGTATATCCATATCATATCATCAAGTCATTATACACATATAACGTACCCGGCCCTCGGGGGGGACTCAAGAAATAAAGTCATGTAACCATCATGTATAGTAATCATGTAAGCATGTAATCATATGCATATGCCGTACCCGCCCTCTAGTGAGGACTCGGTGAGTAGGATTATCAAATGCCATCCCGGCCGCCGTCCCCATACCATGACATCATCGATCATCATATATGTATTTATATAGCGTACCCGGCCCTCTAGTGAGGGACTCGGTGAACAATGCAACGAGGTCGTGCACGATTTCATACTCCGGCCCGGACTCGGTGAAAGACGTATTAAGCTTGCACGAGCAGTAGTGAGAATACCATATGCAATATAAGACATACAACAATCTTACAGAGACTCGAAGGCGTAGCACAGATGACAGATCTCATAGCGGACTTTTAATAATAGTCAGAGCATAAGTCTTTCGGATGTCGAAATATTTCATACCAGAATAATCTTTCTGGAGAAATTGCAATTTCCAAAGTAGATCATAGGACTCAAGCAAATAAATGTAACAGTTATTCTGTAGAAATTAGAAAGGTAGCTAAACTTTCCTTAGTTTTTATTTTCAAGTAGTTCAAGCGGAATAATAGGGAAAAATCCGGACAAAGTGGGCCCACCTCGGTCAAATGAGGTGGCGTATGTAAATTGCACATGTCAAACTTCATAACGTCATTCATGAGTATCTTAAGACAATCGGATTTCATTTGCACAAGTTTTAGAGGTTTAAAACAATTTCTCTAACTATTCACACAATAAACCATTCAATTCTACTGAATGAAAAAGTGTTTCTAAACGTAGATTAAGAAGAATAGAGTTGTCCCCAAGGTCCAAATTCGAGCCTAGTAGATCTAAGACATGCCAAGAGAAGAAATGGGAGAGCTTTACATACCTTATTCGTCCTTTACGCCGTCCAACTTCAAGTCCCGTTTCGTCCAAAATCTACATTTGGTCATATTTACCAAATATTAATCATAAGGTTTTGAGAATTTGATCTTAACCAATTCTTGGCTACAAAGATTTGGGCAAGATCTCCCTATATTTACACCAACCCCGAGATTTCAACTCGGCCAATTTCAACAACAACCCAACAAGAAAACAAACTACAACATTTAATAGTCGATTCACAATACGTTCCAACATTAATATTCGATCCCAACATGTTCCAACTCTAAACACATATTGCTATACACTTAGAGACATTCCAATATAGTCACTAACTTCATGGAACCAAATCGATATTAACGCTCATGCGTTCAACTACTAGTCCGAACCCATTCAAACCATATGCAGCAACACTTTAAGCAATTCATACAATTTTTCCAACAATCCAAATATTGTTCCATTGTACCCGAAATGGTCCCCAAACCCGAGAACAACATCAAATACACTCTTCTCTTCCAAAGTCATGATTTACATCATTAATACACATACTAACAATACAATATTCATAAATGTAAAAATTACATAAAATTCACATAAATTCCCAAATCATGCCATGACCAACATAACGTCATTCTAAGTCATCAAACTTGCATTTTTCCTTATAAAATCCATAACGACGACAACGAAAATACTAACGATAATTTGTTCATTCAAGGTTACATAAAGGTAGGCCATTCGGCCAACACACTTTGCCACACCAAGGGATGATTTCATTCTTTTCTTCACACCACAACAATTAAAACATACCAACTAACATGAATACATGACTTATACTACAACACACATACACATGGCCACACCCACTATACACAGCCAACTTCAACTTCCCTCCTAACATAAATTTCTTCCATTTTAGCATGCAACAACACATATAAACCATTCACAACACATAAAACAAGATTAGAACTCACCTTTCTTCTTCCACTTCTCAACTTGCCCAAAGTTGGTGGTTAGAGAAAACGAGTAGACTATCGCCCGAAACAACAACTCCACGTTACTTAGCACCCTTGAATTAGCAAGTTTGCTTGGAGGAATAATTTTTTTGAAGGCAAAATCTTGGTCTTCTTTTTCCTTTCTCTTGGCCGAATAGGCCCTCTCTTCTCTCTTCTCTTTGGTTTCTTGATTTCTCTAGAAAATCCTAAGTGTTGGAAGATGACTAAGTCATCTTTTTATTTACCCATACTAGCCAACCATGTGGCCATGGCCCACACTCCATGTGGCCGGCCACATGGTCCTTATTTTTCTTTTTTTTTTGTTTTTCTTTTGTTGTAGAATTGTCAACTTTCCAAAATTAGCACACTTACTAAAAATGGAAATTGCCTTCAAGTGCTTCCTTAACACTTTCATGACATTAAAATCATACACACTTTAAGCCCTTAAACATACAAAAGTCTCTAGGTCATATCCCGGAGTAGCCTTGTTCTCCTCTTATCATAATTTACGCCAGTTGTCCCGTTGTTCAAAATACGGATGTAACATCCTTCCCCTTTAGAACATTCGTCCTCGAATGTTCAACTAGTCCCGTAAAGCTGCATAAAGATCTCGGGGGTTTCCTTTATCACCATAACTTGCAATTTTCTCTACCGATTATATTTCTTTTTCTTTTCCTCCTCAGCCCCTCAAGTCATCTCCTTTCCGTTGTTATTTCGTTACAATATCTTAACACGAGCCATGTCTTTACTATGCAACATCCTTGCCTTACAACAATATCACAAGGTCCAAGACATATCTTGAGTTAGACTTTCGCTCTTTGCTGGGTCTCATTACGCCCTTCCTCCGACACATAAATTTGCCCTCTTTGGGTAGCAACCGATTCCGATTATCTTGCTCAATCCATCTTATGCTCAACTTGTAATAGCCTAAACACACTACCGGGTTATTTCTTTATTTTTACTTCAATCCTTCTATAGCCCATTCGTCCTTAGTGCAAATCCTATCTCGGTAACTTAATTCACATTATTTCTCGTATCCGCTTCCCCCTTTAGGGGTATACTTATATTATTATCCGATCACCTTCGCCTTACGCCTACATTTTCCTCCTTGGTCAGACCGCACTTCTGTTTTGATGTTCTGATCCCTCTTGCTATTTATCCGCTCGCTTCCTTTCTTTTTCCGATATCACTATGCCAAAGACTACTCAAGTCTACCCTCCAAAGAGAAACGACGTCAAATTGCCTTCTGACATTCCTGCTACCCATTTTTTTTTTTTTTACTTAAACCTGTTGTTCTGCGTCCGTTTAATGCCTCCCATATCATCACGTTAATTACCGGGACACGTTCACCCGCTAATATAGTCATGCACGGAGTATCACACGCTTTCAGTACACATATATAATTATCAGCATCTTACTTACAAAAGGTCCCCTAAACACTACTCAAACTGTCCCTAGCTCTAGTGCCGTGAAGCACCTTCTTTTCCTTTACCCGATATAACCCGCTCCGGCCTACGCAACCTCCTCGGATTTCCGCCTACTCAGGATATTCTAGATCCCTTTAGACCACTCTAGCTTTCCATTGCTTCCTATGACTAAAGTTGTGGAACTCTCAAAAACTTCCCAGGGGGTCACCCATCCTAGGATTTCCCTTACTCA
This sequence comes from Lycium ferocissimum, assembly GCF_029784015.1. NCBI lineage: Eukaryota > Viridiplantae > Streptophyta > Magnoliopsida > Solanales > Solanaceae > Lycium > Lycium ferocissimum. The sequence goes on from NC_081352.1 coordinate 1,647,295, forward strand.
AGCACGCTTAACTTCGGAACTACAACGAAACACAGTACTCTAACGTTAGCATAATCGCGTTCAGCTGACTACTGGACCTTCGTCACGTAACTCGGAATGAAATAAAGTCCTGGCAGATTTTCGGATGCCCTCGTAGCACAATTACCGTTTTGCCCCTCTCTCGATTTTTCCTATTCACTGTCACTTATGGATATTACCACTTTTCATCCTAGACTCCCGAGTCTGTAATAATAATAGACACACCTTAACTACCGTTGTTTATAAATACTAGATTACTAACCCTTAAGTCTTCCGTCTACCGCTATTACGCAACAGTTATATCACAGATACGCACATATAAGAATATAAGTTCTAGTGGGGATTCATGTACCTGTAGCCGCGTCCGGTAGTGCCTCCTGATCCTGCCTCCTCGTCAGAGCAAATACGCGGTTCGAAGGACCGCTGGAACTCGGGGCTCCGCCGCGGCCTCTACCACGGCCCGCCGGCGCGCGTGTGCCGCCCGTAGGGCGCATGGGCCGCCGAGGAGGACGAACCAGCGCACCGACCCGTAGGCCGGACCACATCATCGAACCACCCCTATACGGCCCCTCATAACACTGCCCCCGACGGCCGCAAAAAACAAGCACCGGTGCCACGACGACACCCCCAAAATGAGGTCTACCACAACGAGAACACCGGGGTAATGGGGGCCTCGTGCGACCGGAGCCTCTATCCATACGCGGCTGCGAAGCTGCGGAGCTCGACCGGCTCTGAATACCCGGTACGATCAAATCTCTGCCCGGAACCGGGGGGGTGCACTCGCTGGGCCGGGACGAATACCCGTGCGGCCGAGGCCGCCCGCCTCGAAACTCTCCCGAATGCCCGACCGATCTAGCCCTCTTGGGCGGCCCCTATCGTAGTCTCTATCGGCCGACGCCCCCATGTCGCTCTTTCATGCCCGGGCATATGCGTACTCGTGCGATTTCCATGCGGCCGAGCGCCCATCGACATACAGGCGTCAATCAAATAATCATCCAAACCATAATATCTTTGGTGTGCCTCGTCATCCATATCCGCCACAACGTGAGGAGCGCGTATCCGGCTAAGGAATCAAACTCCGGCGTACTCGGACGCTCCCCGCCACGCCGCCCGAGTGTATAACCGTGTACCCCGGTCGTCTCGATCTCACGGGGGTAGAAAAATGTGCGGGAAAGCCTCACGAACTCATCCCACATACCGGGGAGCACCCCACCACGGGACGTGACCCCAAGACTCGCCACTCGGTTGGCCGCAATGTCGGCCCGATCGACGCGAACTCACGTACCTCGCCTCGGAGGCCCCGACAAGTCGCGCGCACGCCGCATCTCTCTAATAAACTCCCCGAGGGTCTCCTCGGGCTTTGACCGAAGAACTCGCGGACACAGGTCGAGAAATATCGAGCCCTCTCGCTGTCACGTCCGCCGCATAATCATCCCCGACCTCCCGTCTCGGACCTCGCCCCGGTCACGGTCGGCCCGGCGCACCGAACAAAGATCCCCTCATGGCCCCGTCCCTCCGCCCCGGCCGAGGAGCCGGAGGCTCGGCACTCGAACCTCGGGGGGCGGGGCGGTGGGGCCGTGCGTGCCGCGGCCGTCGCCGCTCCGTGTTCCTCGGACGGCGATGGGGTGGCGAACTAGCCGACCGGGGCACAATCTCGCTCGGGCCGGGCATTGGCCCGAGTAACTCTGGGCCCGACCGGGTCTCTCTCTCCCGTAACCGTAGTCTTGCCCTTCCGGCAATTGTCGCCTTTCTCGGTGGCATCGCTGAAAAAACATAACGAGTTATTAGAACGCAGTCATCCTAATGCGGCTACATATCGCACGATCTAAGATCGAAAAAGAAAAGCGTTATCCTAAATGTCCCGTAGCCTCCCTTATAGATGTGGTGCACAACACACCGATAAAACGTGACTCTACTAGACACGGTCTCTGTGGACATTCCGAGGACTAACCGCCTCGATACCACTTTTGTCACGACCCAACCCCGTAGGCCGTGACTAGTGCCCGATCTGGGCACTCAAACGCATCTATCGAACGCTACCTCAAATTATATCGAACACCTCCAAGTATCCAACCGGAGCCGACAAGGCTATGTTTCAAATCCGGATGATTTCCGAAAAAATTTTAGCGTAGTTTCCTTTGTTTTACGGACTATCCAAAATAACCCCGCACGCGAAAAATACCAACAAAGGCCACAGCCAACAACACATCTTACATACACATATGCGGACCGGCCGCGCGGCGAACGGGATCGCCCAAACACAACATCTACATACGCACTGTCCGTACGCATGACCCTAACCCACAAACATGTCCACGGACCTCAGGCAAGACGAGACGGAATCATATGACGGACGGGCCCGCCGTACCCCCGAATAAATACATACATATGTATGGAAAGTGTATATACCAAAATATATGAGCTCGGAAAGGAGCACTCCCGGAAGGATAGATGGCCTAAGCGGTGGATCCTCAACCCGAGGCGGCGGTACACTGCGGGCGAAACGCGTACCCCCGAAGAAAGGAGGTCGGTACGGAATATGTGCCGAGTATGTAAAGCACGGAACACAAGAAGTAGGAACATAACCGAACTAGACCGTATCGCAATAAGTATAGAACTTAGGAAATCAAAACTTACTCCGTGAATCGTATATCATGTATATCCATATCATATCATCAAGTCATTATACACATATAACGTACCGGCCCTCCCAGGACTCGGTAAATAAAGTCATGTAACCATCATGTATAGTAATCATGTAAGCATGTAATCATATGCATATGCTGCATACCCGCCCTCTAGTGAGGGACTCGGTGAGTAGGATTACCAAATGCCATCCGGCCGTCCCCATACCATCACATCATCGGATCATATATATGTATTTATATAGCGTGCCGGCCCTCTAGTGAGGACTCGGTGAACAATGCGGTGAGGGCGTGCACGATTTCATACCCGGCCCGGACTCGGTGAAAGACGTCTTAAGCTTGCACGAGCGAGTAGTGAGAATACCATATGCAATGTAAGACATACAACAATCTTACGAGAGACTCGAAGGCGTAGCACGGATTTACTGAGATCTCATAGCGGACTTTTAATAATAGTCGAGCATAAGTCTTTCGGATGTCGAAATATTTCATACCGAATAATCTTTACGGGAGAAATTGCAATTTCAAAGTAGATCATAGGACTCAAGCAAATAAATGTAACAGCTTATTCTCTGTAGAAATTAGAAAGGTAGCTAAACTTTCCTTAGTTTTTATTTTCAAGTAGTTCAAGCGGAATAATAGGAAAAATCCGGACAAAGTGGGCCCACCTCGGTCAAATGAGGTGGCGTATGTAAATTGCACATGTCAAACTTCATAACGTCATTCATGAGTATCTTAAGACAATCGGATTTCATTTGCACAAGTTTTAGAGGTTTAAAACAATTTCTCTAACTATTCACACAATAAACCATTCAATTCTACTAAATGAAAAAGAAGCGTTTCTAAACGTAGATTCTGAAGAATAGAGTTGTCCCCAAGGTCCAAATTCGAGCCTAGTAGATCTAAGACATGCCAAGAGAAGAAATGGGAGAGCTTTACATACCTTATTCGTCCTTTACGCTCGTCCAACTTCAAGTCCCGTTTCGTCCAAAATCTACATTTGGTCATATTTACCAAATATTAATCATAAGGTTTTGAGAATTTGATCTTAACCAATTCTTGGCTACAAAGATTTGGGCAGCATCTCCCACATATTTACACCAACCGAGAGATTTCAACTCGGCCAATTTCAACAACAACCCAACAAGAAAACAAACTACAACATTTAATAGTCGATTCACAATACGTTCCAACATTAATATTCGATCCCAACATGTTCCAACTCTAAACACATATTGCTATACACTTAGAGACATTCCAATATAGTCACTAACTTCATGGAACCAAATCGATATTAACGCTCATGCGTTCAACTACTAGTCCGAACCCATTCAAACCATATGCGGCAACAACACTTTAAGCAATTCATACAATTTTTCCAACAATCCAAATATTGTTCCATTGTACCAAAATGGTCCCCAAACCCGAGAACAACATCAAATACACTCTTCTCTTCCAAAGTCATGATTTACATCATTAATCCACATACTAACAATACAATATTCATAAATGTAAAAATTACATAAAATTCACATAAATTCCCAAATCATGCCATGACCAACATAACGTCATTCTAAGTCATCAAACTTGCATTTTTCCTTATAAAATCCATAACGACGACAACGAAAATACTAACGATAATTTGTTCATTCAAGGTTACATAAAGGTAGGCCATTCGCCAACACACTTTGCCACACCAAGGGATGATTTCATTCTTTTCTTCACACCACAACAATTAAAACATACCAACTAACATGAATACATTACTTATACTACAACACACATACACATACGGCCACACCCACTATACACAGACTGAACTTCAACTTCCTTCTAACATAAATTTCTTCCATTTTAGCATGCAACAACACATATAAACCATTCACAACATAAAACAAGATTAGAACTCACCTTTCTTCTTCCACTTCTCAACTTGCCCAAAGTTGGTGGTTAGAGAAAACGAGTAGACTATCGCCCAAAAACAACAACTCCACGTTACTTAGCACCCTTGAATTAGCAAGTTTGCTTGGAGGAATAATTTTTTTGAAGGCAAAATCTTGGTCTTTTTTTCCTTTCTCTTGGCCGAATAGGCCCTCTCTTCTCTTCTCTTTGGTTTCTTGATTTCTCTGAAAATCCTAAGTGTTGGAAGATGACTAAGTCATCTTTTTATTTACCCATACTAGCCAACCATGTGGCCATGGCCATACTCCATGTGGCCGGCCACATGGTCCTTATTTTCTTTTTTTTTTGTTTTTCTTTTGTTGTAGAATTGTCAACTTTCCAAAATTAGCACACTTACTAAAAATGAAATTGCCTTCAAGTGCTTCCTTAACACTTTCATGACATTAAAATCATACACACTTTAAGCCCTTAAACATACAAAAGTCTCTAGGTCATATCCCGGAGTAGCCTTGTTCTCCTCTTATCATAATTTACGCCAGTTGTCCCGTTGTTCAAAATACGGGATGTAACAGGAAATTTCCACATGGAAATGGGAAGTGATCAATATGGATTTTGTTGTAGGGCTACCTCGTTCACGAGGCAAATATGATTCTATATGGGTAATCGTGGACAGACTCACGAAAGCAGCTCATTTTCTCCCAGTTAGAACTACATACTCAGCAGAAGATTATGCGAGGCTGTATATCAAGGAAATTGTGAGACTTCATGGTATTTCAATATCTATTATTTCAGACAGAGAAGCACAATTTACAGCCAAATTCTGGAAATCTTTCCAAGAGGGTCTAGGTACTCAAGTAAGGCTCAGCACGGTATTTCATCCGCAAACCGATGGACAAGCTGAGCGTACTATATAGACTTTGGAGGATATGCTAAGGGCATGTGTTTTAGATTTTGGCGGTAGTTGGGATGACCACTTACCCCTAATCGAATTTGCCTATAATAATAGCTATCATTCCAGCATCCAAATGGCTCCGTATGAAGCTTTATATGGGAGGAAGTGCAGGTCTCCAATTGGATGGTTTGAAATAGGAGAAGTACAATTAATAGGCCCCGAATTGATTCAACAAGCAGTGGAAAAAGTCAAGATGATTCGAGATCGATTGTTAACAGCCCAAAGTCGCCAAAAGTCTTATGCGGACAACCGCCGGTGAGATTTAGAATTTCAAGTCAACGATTGGGTGTTCTTAAAAGTGTCACCAATGAAAGGGGTGATGAGATTTGGTAAGAAAGGAAAGTTAAGTCCTCGATATATTGGACCCTATAAGATCATCCGCAAGGTGGGTCAAGTAGCGTATGAATTAGACTTGCCTTCAGAGCTTGAATTAGTTCATCCAGTATTCCATGTTTCAATGCTCCGCAAATGTGTTGGAGATCCCACAAAGATTGTGCCAGTAGACGATGTTCAGATCACAGAAAAGCTAACCTATGAAGAAGTACCTATTGCAATATTAGACAGGCAAGTACGAAGGCTTCGGAATAAGGAAATAGCTACAGTTAAAGTCTTATGGCAAAATAACAATCAGGAAGAGATGACTTGGGAAGCGGAAGAGAAGATGAAATCTACATATCCGCATTTATTTCAGTCCCCAGAAGAGATCTATGATGAAACATCGAGATGATAAGGTATGTATGCTTTTCTTTTATGTATATGGGTCGTGTGTGGCCAATCTATATTGCTATTGTGTTATGGCCCTGTGAGGCAATGATATTATGGGTTGTTGTGATAGGATGGTAACGCCATATTACAGGGGAAACTCTGGCGAAATTTTTCTAGAATCCCGATGATTTAACATTCGAGGACGAGTGTTCCAAAAGGGGGGAAGAATGTTACACCTTGGAAATTTCCCCTTAGCGTACAGTGAATAGACTCACGAAGGACATGACGTATATGAGGTTTGGACAAGTAAGAAATAGTATTTGATGATCCT
>NC_081352.1:1653947-1777076 GCF_029784015.1 Lycium ferocissimum
GTTCGAATATGGCATAACCAGGGATATGTTGCTTCCATATAGTTTCAACTAGTTCTCTAAAGTTACACTGTTGTAAAACCACATTTAACAATTTGAGTCGCCTCCTAAGATGAGTGTAAGTAGCAACTGAATTCAACAATATAGAGGAATGATCAGAACATCCAGGATCTAGGAAATTAACCTCTATATGATTATACACTCAAGATTACTAAAATCCTAATCAATGTTTATAAATATCCTCTCAGTCCCATCTCTTTTATTACACTATGTGAAGTGTCTGCCTCTTCTTTGAAGTTGCCCAACTCCAATGTCTTTTATACTACTCTGGAAGTGAGTTGTTTCTTGAGGAACTATTGGTTAACCAATAACTTTATCCTCATGAGATAATATAGCATTGTAGTCCCCCAATACTATTCATAACATGGATCAATTGGTTGCTCTCAGATAATAAGTAGGAACAGATACTTACTTATAAAAGAACTCAGTCCCATTTAGAAGGCGCTAGAAAGGGACATAAGAAAAGTGGAAAGATATCCTGAGGAACAATTGAAAGAACCTGGTCCTTAAGAAGGCATAAGAGTAAAAGGTTAGTCCATAAGTAAGATTAAGCAGACCATCAAAACTTTCTTAGTCGTGCAACCTAGTCATCTAGCAAGCTGTAGTGACTGGAAGGTCAAGCCTTAGCATCTGACTCTTTGAGCTTACAAACAAGCTGTTTTCGAGGGTGAACTACTGCAAGCTTACAAACTTTGTGTACTGAGGCTTAGTTGTATCAACACGTAGTTGTAGTGCTAGAACAACAATGGAGCTGGTTTTATGGGGGAGATTGTCAACATAGGATTTGAGCCCAAGGGAAAAGATATAATCCAGAGCTGAGATTGAAGAAGCTGATCAAGGGCACATGAAGACATATTGAGCTGCTATGTGTTTTTCATCATCAAAAAGGGGGGAATTGTTGAGTAGCTGGTGACTCAATAATAGTTGTTGAGCTTAAAATATGTTTTGATGATTTGACAAAACGCATCCAAAGACAATCAAGTGCAAGGAGATATAAGGAAGGCATTGAAGAACCAAAAGTCCAAACAGATCACCAAAGGATTCAGTGAAGCGGTCACAACACCAGAGGAACTACTCAATGAAACTGATCCTTATCAAGGTACACTGGAGACTATCGAAGAGCAGTTTCATACAAACTGAGATAACTGGAATATTGACTCATTCCTATTTCATGAAATGTCGGATTTCAAGTTATGAATGTAACGGTTCGCTTTTTCACGCGGGTTTAGGGCGCAAGAAGGCTACTACGAACTCACTGACACTCTTTCGGACTTGTTTTGAAAAAGAGTCGCCACCTAATTTTTAGAAAATTAGGAAAATCAGTTTCGAAGGGTTTATTCAAACGCCGTGAAAAAACCTTCGTAATCCAGAGTTCTAGGTAAGGGTTCTGGTGATCCCCTAGGGAAGGTGTTAGGCACCACAGTATTAAGGATCTGTACTATACGGTTGACCTTCGAATTCTAGTGTATGAGTGTACGCTTAAGCTGCTTATTTTTTTGTCTACTTTCCCTCAAAGAAAAGAACAGTCATGCGTATCATCATTTTTTTTTTTTGAGAAAAATTGAATATATTCCCTTCATACATAGGGTATCATATTTCCGGATTTAACATTCGTATAGAAATAATCCCCTTTCATAAGGAGTAATATGTTTTTTTTTTAAAAAAGAAGGATATAGAAGTGGGTTTAGGTTTTATAAGTTTAGCCTTTATACTCATACACTTTGTTCGGGTCGATCCATATCGGTACGTTCAGCCTTATCCGGAATTATACATTACGAAGTAGTTTCATACGTTTGTAAGGATGTTTTTTATTCAAAACGAGTACATCTTGTCTGTAAATACTCGTTTATTTGAGCCTGATATAGGCCAAAACAGCATCAATTTTTAGAGGTCTTTCTTCATACATTTAAAAAAAACATAGATCTTTGCGGTTTCCCTGAAAAAATAGAGCACCTGAGTTCATTTGGTTTAAAACTGAGTTGATTCTGATCAAAATTTACCCACTATTAATTTCAGGTAAAAAGTAAGTTATTTGGGCATTGGGCCCATATAAAAAGCCAAGACAAAAGTTCCGTCGGTTGTGAAAAGAAAAAACTGATTTGAGTACAATATCTGATCGATTTTTCAGTTATGAAATGCAACGATCCATTTGTTTCTAAAAATTTCAGTTTGTAGTTTTTGAAAAACAGTTTTGCAAAAATGCCGATTTTCATTTAGTTTTATAAAACATTATGCCAAGTCCGTGATTTTTTGAGAAAAGACGCGCGTAGGGGCCTAAAGTCGACTAAACGGCGTAAGAACTGTTGTCCTATGACGTCTAATTCCAACCATAAGTTTTCCACTATAATACAAGTTTACATACACATCCTTATGAATACATTCAGTTAAAATAAGTTGCAAAAATGTAACGAGACTGGGTTAGGCTAGGGGCGTACCAAGCCCCTAGTTTAGTCATTTTCACCCATGACTGGGCCTTCTGCGTGCCTCGCTATCTTCTTTTGTCTTCTTGGACTCTATTTTGGAAATAGTATGCCTGCTTAGGCCTTAGGCCCAAGAGGGTGGTTTCATGTGTTTTTGACCCGAGCAGTCGCGTAATAGGAGGAGAGGAGGGGGAAGAAAGGAAAAACACCTGTTAGTTTATAATCACTGAACTTATCACGAAGATAAATGGCAAAATTGAACATACACACACACACTAAAGGATGCAGAATACACACGTATATACATGTATAAGGCAATCTACATTTGTCCTATACTTGCCTCTTTTCCCTACTCTAAACGAGGCTCAAGTTATCCTAGAATTAGGCTTGGCATGGGAACTCAGTCTGGATCCCGTATATCCGATGTCGCACAAGTTCCAAGGGGTTTCAGAGAACCCCAGGCATGGCTAACACCGGGAGATTAAGACAACCCCGAATTACCACGCTTGGCCTTGGATTTATTTGGACCTCATTAGAGTGGACAAAGAGAGTATAGACTCAAGCAAACATGGGCACAAAATAGTCTACTAACAGCTTAACTTGAGCAGTCATGGAAACAGTCCTCAAAAGGAAAGAAAAATCCGACATCATAGCATATTATTTGACCAGATCAACTACAACTAAAAAAAAGGGAGGACAGAACAAGCAGCCAGCGATTTGCAACATAAATGCAGAGGTATGAGAGAAGCATTCCCAGGAGGGAGATATAACAAGTCAAACTTGCATGGGCTTCAAGAAAAAAAAAACAGTTTAGCTCAGATGGCTGCCAGCCTCACAGGTATACTCATGTAGGCACCTTACAAATAGCAATTAAATCATTGATCTAATCAGGATTAGACTTAAGTTAGCACTGCCTAACAGGTGTTTGGAGTGAAGGGAGGTGTAAATAAGAAAAGAGAAACAATCACTCATAATAAAAAATACAGAGCAGAAGGAAGAGGAAATAGGCAGTCAGTAAAGCAAAAGTCATGATAACACTCAGAGCAGTAAGACAATGCTGAGAACAGGCTAATGACTTGTAATAGCCTAGTCTTAACTTAATGTTTAAACAAGGGAAGGGGAAGGGACAAAATAGAATGCAGTCATGGAACAATAAGTACAAACAATAGACAGGTTGGGATATAACACTTTCAATCAAGGGAGACAAGCACCAGGAGCCCCTAGACCCTGCAGACCCAAAGAATCTTTAAGCCAAAAAGAGAGTGAAAAGGATCACACAACAACCAGCCTGAACAGTTCAAGACCCTGCAGGTCATTTTCTCCTTTCCCTTAAGGCTTAACCAGACCATTCTCCCCACCTGAAGCCTCTGTGAGTCCCAAGATCATGAGGGGGAGATCAGAAAAAATGGAGGTAAGAGTTTTAGGCCCCTGAAAGGGAAACAAGATAGGGTGGGGTCATCACCTCCCCATCTCCTTTCCTGAGTCTCCTTTCAGCAAAAAGGGACCCTGGGCTCCACTGGTCATTTCCTCCAGCTCATGCCCAGGCTCACCTTTTCCTCTCCTAAAACCCTTTCCCCCATCTTAAGTATACTCACCCTGATCATCCAAAGGACAAAGACTGTGGACTTTAGACAGGCTTGCACATGCATTCAATCCTATCACCTCTTTCTCCTTAAACAAACTCATTTGGTCCAGGTCTATAGGCTCCTGGTAACTAAGGTTGGTGGTAAATGCTAAAAAGGGGGAAAGGGTAAAAGTTCTCAGAAGGCCACATTAATCACCGTCAAGCTAACTAATCCAGATGGACTAGGTTCAGGTTTTTAGAAAGCTGTTGATACCAAATTCAAAACACAAGCACTGAGCACACTCATTTTTAATTATAAAGTAGGCAAAATCACACTAGTCAGCCCTTAACACTCCCTAATTGAACCAAAAGCAAGCATGTGGGGGGGGGGGAGACTCTTGTTTCTAATGACAACAGGATTCAGCAGAGAAGACACCCTCTTTTATTTATCAGGATCAAATTTACACAGATGGGATAGCATTCAACATCAGACAAGACATAGAGATTACAGGATGATTTTAGGAGACAAAAGGCAAGCAACAAAGGTCAGACAAGGCAGGGAGGCACTCGCAGTTTTGAAGAAAGGTAAGTCCATGTAACACAAGGAGAAGCCTTAAACTGAAAAAAAAAAAGCAAATTGGAGGCAAGAGCACCATTCAAACACATAGCGTTATTCCAAAAGAAAGAAAAAAAAAACAAACTGTCACACCCTTTTGCTAAGGTCAAATGGCTTTCCAGCCTAAAGGGTACACAGGGACACCTCAATGATAGCTTCACCAAATTCCAAACAAGATCAACCCTCAGAAAACCTCAGCCTAGTTGACTAGTTTGTTACAACAGTGAGGCCAAATAAATGTAAAAGGGAAGGGGACACTAAACCTCATAGCACAATCTAAGCTGGGGATCAAACCACAGAGCCACCAGACATAACAGTTTTGCAGAAAAAGGGTAGGGCTTACAGCCTAGGCTAGGCTCATGACACTAGGAGTCTATTCATTTTATTATCAAGTTTATCTAAAAAATATTCTAGAGTATAACAACCTCACAACTTTAAGATCAATTTATAGAGGGGGTTTAAAGGACTCAAGCATCACAGGAGGATCTATCAACCCAGGGAGTCTTTTCAAAAGAAAAATAACTTTTTACAGGTTTACTAATAGGGCCAACACCTTAGAGAAATAAAGAGAAGACTATGTTTTGACCTTCAAGCTTAGTCACACATCTAAACTTAAATCCCTGGTCATGTTGTGCAAGCAGATTAAGTAAGGGGCATAAAAGGGAGGGCAAACATGGATCATGAAACAGTCTAAGGCACAAACCAGTTTCCTGAACTCACACCAACAGCTAATTGTGATCACAAGCTAAAGACATCAATAAAATGACACATAATCCCCTCCCCTCAATTAAATTCTAGGTTGTTCTCATATTCTCAAGGTACTAAGTGATTCTATCCCAAGTAGGCAGACTTATCCACATTCAAGCAAGGCTGGGGGGAAGGGAAGCAAAACATGATCTCACCAAAGAGCAGTAGGCCAAACCCCCCACCCCCACATACACACAACTTGATTCTCTTAAAGAGGATTTACTTATCCCTAGTGGCCACTGAACATGCAAGGAAAGGTCATCCCACTTTAAAGCTCATTTATCCTTTTTTCCACTACTGATCCAACCAAAGGTAAGCAAATAAAAGACCAAATGCCAAAACTAATACCAATTCTGCTAAATTCCTCAATACTGAGCATAAGCCTCAAGGAGAGTCAAACCAAGTTTGGCCTTCCTTCATCAGTTTTCCCGTGAGGCAAGTTATTATGGAGAATATTCCTTTAAGTAAAATATCCTAGACTATTTCAAAAGAGCCTTAACAAGTCATAAATGAACTTACACACATTAAGCAAGTCTTGAGTGAGTGATTCAGGAGAAGCAGTAGTTGTTAAGCAGACAGAGGGGGCAAAGGAACTTGTCAATCATGAAGACACACCCAGCCAAGCCCCAGTTATAGTTTTGCATGAGATGGATTCCCAAAGTTCACTCATCAGGGTCAAAACAAGTTCAGGAGGAAAGGTGCCTAAATCTCATCATATTCAAGCAAAACTCAAAAGAAAGGGGGAGCAAGCACATAGAAATATAGTTTTGAGAGAGGGAAGATAGCATGGCACACCTATGCTGGGCATTCCCAGTCTTAATTTTGATCATATGATACCAAACTGAGCAAAAAACCTTAACAACACCACTGATGACCAGCCTACACAGATTGAGTTTAGCACAGGTTAATTTCAAAAGAAAACAAGACTGATCCACAAAATTCCCAGGGATTAATCAACAACTAAGCGATACTGGGACCATGATTACCCTGACCTTAGTCCATTAGTTATCAGATACAAAGCAACAAGAACTTGGGGGGGTGAGGACTAGGAGCATTTCAAGTTAGAATAATAAAACAAAACCTCAGTGAAATAGAATCAGACAAGGGCACATATACCATAGAAAGGGAACTTATTAGCCTACCTTTTAACTAAATTTAGCATAGCTTTCATACTTATCAATTTGAACAAAAGGAAATGCATTCATCTTTTCACAAAAATCCCACTTTCTATAAGAGATTAACAAGGGCAGGTCCATGGAGTGCAATGGCCTAGGCATAAAAAAAATCCTACTAACAATCACACCATCAAGCATGGATAAAATTGTTGGAATACCACAAAGACCAGCCAAACGACATTACCAAATAATCAACACCAAATCCCAATTTAGACAAACTAGCTACTTAGAACCATAATAAGCTAACAGAGGCTACCATAAACCGAACCTAACTAAACAAATAGAAACCAACATCACATAGACTAAAATTGAAACAAAATAAACAAAAAGAGTAAGTATTACCTTTTGTGGGCACGGCCTTGACCAAAGATGAATTTGGATGGATTTCTTCCAAAGACTCGAGCCCAAGATGCCAAAGAAGATAAAAAAAAATTAGGACTTAGGTTTTCGAGCTAATCGAAGGAACCTCAAACTTAGTACAGAACTTCAAACTTTTAAAGACTAATAAAACTTTATATTTCTTTTTCTAAGCTTTTTCCGACCTCTTTCCTTGGTGAATGGGGGTTTCTATAAATGTTGAAACTATCTCCCATTTTCGATGTGGGACTTTGCAAAATTTGCAAGTCTCACACACAAACCTTGATATAAACGGCTCAGATCAGAAACTCAAACAAAATCAAGGGCTAAAACTCAAATATGCACATATATAAAAAAAGGAAAGGGGTAGGTATACCTTAGGGCGTGTTTGGCCGAGATTTAGGGGGAGAAGGACAAAGCATTGAATGCTTTGCCTCCTTCCCCACTCTAGATGACACCAGCACAGTGGAGAGTAAGTGGTGGAAGGCAGGGCGGCGCTAGGGCTTTGCCCTAGCCGCCCTTGCTTTCTCCATTTTACAAACGAGGCCCCTCCATCTTTTTTTTTTATAAAATGAAATAGGGGGGGGGGGGGTAATGGAGTATAATACTCCCCCGCTCCTTTCAACCTTTAGCCGGGCCGGGTCGCGGTTCAAATGGACTGGGCCTGGCCTACCCATTTAAGGCCTGGTCCAAATGTACATATACACGTGTGTATATACACCATGTATATTGATATATATGTGGTGTATATACATACATATATATATGGCGGGTAAAAAAAAGCTAATACAAAAATAAAAATAAAAGAACCAATTGTTAGTCCATTAGGACTTAAATAGTTTAAGAAAAATAATTCATAAAAAGCGAAAATCGTTTGCAGACATCGGCCTATAAGTTAAGAAAATAAATTGATTACGCAAGCACGCACGGAAAAGGGTAAAATGGTCATCCCTTTTAATTACTCCAAGTGCCTTGGACAATAAAGCTGAAATAAATCGCTCATTAATCTAATTTTCCTTGATTTAATTAATCGAACGAATAATTATTAAGAAAGGGTTTTCTCGCCCCTCCGCGTAATAAAAAGAATAAAATCTCCACCAAATTTGAAATAACTTCAAATACTTCTTTATTAATTCAAAAGGGTGACATGTTGTCCTAAATAATTTATAAGAAATACCTAGACCCCCTCAGGAGTGCGCAGCTGATTTTATTTATTGTCCAAGGACTCCGAGCGCTTAAAAATAGATCCCGGGAGGTCAAAAATTAGGTGTCAACAATGAAAATATTTTCATAAAATCAAATATGGAATTAGCATTGAAGTAGGAGAAGAAGAAGTTGAAACACATACAAGGAAAGAAGGAAACCCAAGGAATTTGTTGATTTCCTTTGATCTGAATCTTTGTTCAAGATCTTATAGAGTTTTGATGATTGACAAACATTATACAATTGTCAATCAACATTCAAGAAGGATGCACTAATATATACAAGAATCAGGTCCTTAGCAAATCTCTAAAAGAAACTGGTAAAGCTGGCAACAAGAAAGGTAAATGCTGGAAGAACCAGGTCCTTTGCAGAAGAGTTGGAGACCATTTGGTCTATGCATTAGAGTTGTTCACGCGCACAAAGATATCATTGAAGAATTCGGATTAAGGCTTAATCCAATTCTACAAGGAAAACAAGTTGAAGACATGGAAATATTACTGTAATTGAACACATGAAATTAGCTTTAAAATAGGAGAAATTAAAAGGAGGCCGACACGTTATTCAAACCAAGTCAAACAAGGATTGGATTCTTGAACCAAGTCTTGGTTGGATATGAAGAATAAGTATCAACCATCCTACTCCTATATAAAGCATTGCATCGATGTCATTGAAGACACCACCAAAGAGAGAGACTCGTAGCTGATAGAGAGAGATGTATGCAAGTGTATTCAAGGCAGACAGAATCTACTGTAATAAGGAAGAACGTGTTCGTATTAAGTTATAATCATATAGTTCCTGCTAGATTATTGTAGTCCTAAACTGTAACATTTTACATTCATAGAAATCTATATTAGATGTTGGTTTTGAGTTATAAGGGGCTTGTTACACTTGGTAGAGTATTTTAAGAAAGTGTCTACAATTAGTGAAGAATTCTAGAGGTGGGAGATAGGTGTTGTAGTGGTCAGCGCCTTAGGTGTACTAGAGTTGTAACCTTAAAATTGTTCGAGTTATAGTGAATTTGGGAAAATTCTATTGGAGATTGGTCATAATTTTTTCCTCACTTGAGCAAGAAGTTTTCCACGTAAAAATTCGTGTCTTGATTTATTATTCTTCAATCTGCTTCTTGCATAGTTGCTGAAGAACGTAATTCTTCAGTTTATATGTAGCAGTATAAGCTATCAGAACACTTGGATCAACAACACTTTCAATAATAATGCATACCTTACCACCTCTACGAAAATTATCCATCAGTCATTGGAACACCATCATCTAGCCTTCCATAAGCAATTCCCTTTCCACACTACTAAAGTTTAGGTTCGCTGGACTAAACCACGTACCAGCCTTACAAGCTCAATATTTATGGCTCCCTCAGTCCCCACAATAAGAAGGAGCGTGATGGGTGATTAGAGACTCTAAAGGAAGATGGAAGGAAGATTTTGCCTCAAACATTATTACACATCCAGCCGTACAAGATGAAATCCACACCCTCTTTAGCAGCTTTAAACTAGCTATCGCTTAAAATCTATATCCACTCATGGCGGAAATAAATTTACAGGCATTGTTCTTACTGGAAGATATGGAGAGCCCTCCCATACAACACATATACCGTGAAGGCAACAAGGTGGCGTATCAACTGACTAGCTATGGGATCTCAAATCCAATGCATGAATTAGCAATGGGACACTATTTTTTTGGGATGTTCCTCTTTTATTTATAACATCATGAACAAAGACTCTTTACAGATAGCATCCTTTAGATCTATCCCTACTTTGTAAAAATCTTTAATTTTCTGCTTTCCTTATCTTTTTAAAATAAAATATACATCGGTTTAGCAACTAAAAAGAAGCATTATCTCTTCGCCAATAGCTTGGACAACATTTTCATACTCTAAAAAGTGATCTTATATGGAAAATAAACATTATTGACCTCAAAAGCTTGACCAAACAAGCTATTCCTGTCACGACCCAATTCACGGATCATGATGGTTCCTACACTATTCCCCCTAGTAGGCGAACCATCCCCTATAATTATTAAATATTTTCATACAAGTGCGGAATTTAAAGTTCATCGAAAACACTAGATAGCAGTCACAGTAAATATAACAAATACGGAAGAATAATTTGATGTTTGCAATTCCCAAAAGCTGGTCTTAACGTGTACAAGAGCTCCTAATAAAGAATATATTATCTTAATACTGAAGTTACAAATCCCTAAATACTAGAAATAAATCTTGTCCATGGAAAAAGACTTAGGCAGAGAATATAAGAGGAAATCCAGGGGTGCAGGTACGACCAGTAGCTCACCCAAGAATCTCCGACGATGCCCTTGAAATCAGTCATGAGGCCTCGAATAAGAACCTAAATCAACTATGCACCACAAGGTGAGCAAAGAAGAGTAGTATGAGCACAACACTAGTACTTGTAGGCATCATAGGCCGACAACCTTGTCAATGATCGAACTTAAAGATATGAACTGAGTGCCATTTGATGAGTAACTGAGAACAAAGGAGAGGGATATGGAAAGAATGAAGTAATAAATGGAAAGCAATCAACAAGTAAGCAGATACGCAGTCAGTTCAGTCACTAAGCATATTCAAGTATGACTCACAGTAAAAATAATCACATTAAATCCCATTAATTCCAAGTCACAGCCTAGGTGGAAGTCTCCATCCCTTGAGCCCGTCAAGTTCTAAGAATATACCTTACAAGCAAGCAATCAACTCAAATAAGTCAATGACTCAGAAATCAATGAGGAATGTGCCATACAATGATGAGAAACACCATGCAAATTCTGATATGCGATGCTATGAATGCCCCCCAGGCCTCCTCTCCGAATTACGTATAGCGTGCTAAGGGCAATGCCTCAAAAGTCATAACCCATGGGGGACCCACAAAGTCCATGTACTCATACAGAAGATCATTGCCACTTAGGCCCACACATATGATCATTATTGCCATTTCCGCTTGGGCCATAAAGATGGCCCACGAAGTTTATCATTATTGCCAATTACCACTCGGGCCCACATAGATTGTACCATTTTCCACTGAAACCATTCATGCACGTAAATGGATGATATGCAATGCGTGGAATCAGATTCAACTACATCTCAATCATGGAAACAATAATGAATATCGTAATACCAGACACAACTCAATTAATCAACATATAGTCCTTTCATATTCATGAATTAAAAGATAAGTCAAGAAGACAACAACACAGCCATAATCACATCTCTAAAACAAATATGGCGACGAGCCCGCATAACAACATCCATACCAATTCAGTGGATTTATCACCACCACCATGCCCGAAGGCCTATCATCCTTTTCCCATCAATAACTACCATTTACATACTTTTGCTAATCAGAGTCTAAACATAAGTAAGTTGTAAGCTACCTCGACGGTCGAGCGGGAGCCACGAACAATCAAGCCCAAGCCTTTTTCTTCCGGAGTGTGAAACTATATCAAATACGAATTCTTCGTGAGAATACGAATCTATGAACACCCATAATGCCATACTTCTAAGTAGAATTCCAAACACCACTCCCAAAAGTGACCCCGGGCGTAGGAGGGTAAAATCGAAACTTTAAGTTTAATCCACTCTACCTATAGTCTAATTAGTCAAAATCTTACTTATCATCACCTTCTAATCAGAAATGAGCCTTCAATTTCATTACTTATCTAAATCCCAAAATGTACTAAACCCTAAGTCAAACCATCTAAAATCATGGATTGAGTTGGAAATCGTATTTAGAACTAGTCTACCTATAGATTAATAAGCCTAAATCTAAAAGATAGATTCAAAAAGCATAAATCTTGGCACTTAATCTCATGAAAACACTCTCCTAGGAATTTGAGTTAAAACCCAAGATAACCCACCCACAATTAAGACAAGGGAAGGTGAAATAAGAAGATGATCATAATTATAGACTAATATTGAGCTCAAAACTTACCCCCAAGAAGAAGATTGAATTTTCCCTTCTAGAAGCTCCCAAAACCGAAGTGTCAAACTCAATTTATGTGAATTAGGAAGTGTGACTCAAAAATGGGGATTTTATGGACCGATTCTGCGCTTCCTACAGAAGCAGAATGAGGCTCGCAGGTGCGGCCTCGCTTCTGCGGAAAAGAGTCTGTCGATGTGGAAACTACTAAACCACCACCACCACCCCCCCCCCCACCCCAAATCCGCAGAAGCGGAGAAATCATCGCAAACACGGGCACGCCGGTGCGGCCCAAAGTCCGCTGGTGCGGTGCACACGGAACAAAAAATAAGAAGAAAAGAAAAAAAAATGATTTCTCACTAAGTCCAATCCTAGCCAACCTTCCCAACCAGAAACTGAGCCGATTGCTTCGAAAACCACGACACCCATTCCCGCAAGTCAAATGACACAAAAACAAAACTACGGGAAAGGTACTTTTGGGGAAAAGGAGAAAATTGGCTATAACGACCAAACCGTCGTTACAATTACATACCTTGAACTACATGACTCGTCAAGTCAAAATACTGTAAGAATTTTAATTACCATGGAATTAAAAAATCATTGTTGCATTTGTTTTCATAATTTATCAGAAAATTGTTGTTTGAATATTCGGGCTTTGGCTTGACATTTGAAATAGCATAATAACTAAACTTCCAACATACTCTCCTGAAGTTTGATCTTCAAGAGAGTGCCTAGACTTAAAACTAAAAAAAAAAAAAAAAAAAAAAAAACAATGAATTTAAAAAAAAATCAAAGTCCAAATAGTGTTTTGAAGTTCGAACAAGCAGGTCTCTGGCGCTTTATTTATGAAGTATTTGCTATGTTTTATGTATTTTGTAAATGTTATGTTCAAACAACAATCCTAAAAGTGATTATTGGTGCACCTAATCTCGATGTACCCTTTTTTTAGGGCAATTTGCAGGATTGCCCTTCGCTGGGGGTGGTCTTTAAATTTTGCCCTTCAGGTAAAAATTCTGCCTTAAGGCTCAAGACATAATTTGCAGATTTGCAAAATTCTGTCTCTGCTTTTTTATTTTTTTTTAATTTTACTGAGCTGGGGTTCGAACGCACAGCTTCAAGATATTAGGCGAAGTGCAAAACTTAAAGACCACCAATTTGAAGGGCAAAAATTAAAGACCACCCCAAATGAAGGACAATCCACGCAAAAAAAAGTTTAGTGGCTATTTTATTAACCGATATACCTTTTTTAAGAGCCTAAACCGAATAAACACCTTAGTCAGTCACCAAACTTCTTAAAATAAATCCCTTTAGAGTACAATTTATTTAAATTTTATATTTGCTCCAACAAAATCAATAGCCGTATATCTTTTAGTCACTACAACAAAAATCACCTGTATCCTGTTAGTTGTTACCTATTTATAGACTCATCATAGTCTTAACTATATGTACTTTCTCTGGTGACCCTTAAGTCTTTTTATTGAGTGGAGGTAACTCAAGTTTTAATTATTGAGTGGAGGTGATGTTTTTTGATTAGTGATTAAGAGGTTTTGACCTTGCCCAAAAGTTTTTATTTTGATACTTTGACCCTCAACTTTATTTTTAATACTTTACCCTCAAGTTTTATTTTTTAACACTTTGACCCAGTCAATATAAGCCCTAAAATACCAAAATGGGTCCAAAAAAAAAAAAAAGGCGCCAATAGCCGCACCTGTTTTTGCTCTTTTCCCTCCAATGTTCTTCTTCTTCTTCCTCGGTTCGTTCTTCCTCCTTCTTCTTCTTCTTCTTTTCAATCCGCCTGTTCTCATTCTTTTTCTCTCTCCATTCTTCTTCCTCATCTTCCATTGCTGCTTCCCTGCTTCTTCTTCATCCATTGTTGTGCCATTTTGAAGAATTTGCTCAACAAAAGAAAAAACTAAACCACCAGATTTGCAATTTTTTTGGCTGGATTTCGTTAGTGTCTACATGGGCATTACTTCATAAGTATTGCTGCTTCCCCTGCTTCTTCTTCTTCCATTGGTGCGGCATTTTGAAGAATTTGTCAACAAAGAAAAAAATGAAACCAAAGTGATTTTGCAATTTTTTGGCTGGGCATTACTTCAGAAGTAATTTTCGCTCATTTGGTAAGTAAAATATTGTTGTTTTGTTTCAATTATTTATCTGGGTTTTGCTGCTGATTTTCCAACAATTTACAGTAGCAATTGTACTTGTTGCAACAAGTGCTAAAGCTGTTGTATAAGAGCTTCTAAATTTTTCCAACAACTGTTGTAGTTTTAACGAGAAGTCGCCGTAGTTTATGCAATGACTATTGTAGTTCTTTGCCACAATTACAACAACATTAAGTAGTTATTGCAACTTCTAGACTAATTGTTGTTAAATACGTAGTATGAATAAGTTGCAACAGATTTGTGAGTTGTTGCAAGTAGTGTACTACCTGTTGCAACAAGTATCTTACTTGTTGCAACAACTCACTGATCCGTTGGATTCAGCTTCAGTCCAACAGAACCCAAAAACTGGACCCAAAAAAACTGTAGCTGACTCCAACAGATTATGTAGTTGCTGGAACAAGTGTATTACCTGTTGCAACAAGTAATATAATTGTTGCAACAACTCACTAATCTGTTGGACATCTTCAACTGTCTTTGGATTAAACGAACTCAAAAAGCGAAAGCCGACTCCAACAGATTAGTTAGCTGGTGCAACAAGGATAGTACTTGTTGCAACAGGTAATCCACTTGTTGCAACACCTGATTCATCTGTTCCAACAAGTCATTACGTTATTGTATTTTGTTACTATACTGTCATGACCTTTTTTTAAAAAAACAAAATATATTCAGGTAGCATTAATGGGGGACTCAATAACAATAGGTGTTGATTGTCATGGTGAATGGATCGAGAAGAACAATCGATATATTTGGCGATGGAAGGGTAGTCACATGTTAGAGACGATAGCGATGAGTGTCCAAAGAGATGTTGTGTTTGATGATTTTGTGAACTTAATCATCACCTATTGTGAATTAACTTGTGAACCGAAAGATCTTGCCATCACTTACATGCATAGCTCTTTTGAAAACCGAGAGGGTCTTGCCTTTTAAGATAACCGATCAGGATCGTTTGCGTACTTATTTGAATGATGTAGCTAGGCCCATTTTAAGGGTATACGTGGTTGGAAGCCCGGTAGAGAACCATAATTTAGGTCAAGACCAACAAGATGTGTTAAATAATAAATTGGATGGGGTGGATACGGATATGGATATGGATATGGATATTCCAGATAATGGAAGTGGGGGTGAGCCGATTCCTACACCCGAAGTTGCGAGCAATACACCGTGTTCTACACAATCTTCACGGTGCGTGCCATGTTCAAGATGATGAAACGAGGCTTTTATAAAGGAATGTCATTCAAGAACAAGGAACAACTAGCAACTATGTTGAAACTTGCTTGCGTGAAGAAAGATTTCACACTCAAGAAGGTGATTAATTCGCGCCTGTGTATTGTTTTAGATGTGTACATCCAGAGTGCAAGTGGTGGCTGAGGGCTATGAAGCTTTTAAGTTCTGACGGATTTTGTATTACAACCTACGTAAAGTATCGCACATGTGGTTCTGAGCATATTACTAGCCATAATCCACACGCCACAGCGAAAGTCATTGGTGAATACTTCAAAGATAGGTTTCCGATGGTAAAGGCCCATCTACAAAAGATATGAGCCAATCATTCCGCATTTAATTGGGTTGTAAGGTAAGTTATTGGAAGGTCTGGAAGGGCATGGAGATTGCAAAATCTTTGACAAGGGGGACACATGAGCACGGGTATGCAGTGCTTGATGCGTACCGTTATATGCTTCGTTCCGCAAATCCAGGAAGTAAGACGGCATTGAAGGTTGATGCTAATGGGAAGTTCAAGTACTTTTTTGTAGCCTACAAGGCTTGGATGCTTGGTTTTGCGCAAATGAGAAAAGTCATAGCATTGTCGATGGGACATTCTTGAAGAGCAAGTACGAAGGAGTGTTGTTGTGAAACCGCCGTGGCGCAAGATGCGGAGAATCATGTTTTTCCTGTGGCATTTTGTGTAGTGGACAAGGAGTGTGATGCCTCGTACAAATATTTTTTTGAACAAATGAGAAGCTTTGTAGATGATACCAAAGAGTTGTGCATAATTTCTGATAGGCATCCAAGTATCAAAAAGGCAGTTTCAATTGTCTTCCCTTTATCTCATTATGGTTGTTGCATGAAGCACCTTTGGGAAAATCTCCGAACCACCTTTCACAATACGAAGGTCGTATCTCGGCTTTATAAAGCAAAATCGTACAATATAGATGAGTTCAATGACCATTTCAATCAAATAAGAGATACCGTGCACTGGGGCCGCCGAACATCTTGAACGTGTTGGATTCCACAGATGGAGCAGGGTATTCTTCCCCGGAAATAGGTATTCATACATTACTTTTTCCAACAAGTAACACATATGTTGGAACAACTACCTCACTTGTTGCAACAGGTAATTTAGTTGTTCCAACAACTCACTTAGTTGTTGCATTTTGGTGTGACACAGAGACAATAACTGAAGCTCTCTCCAGCAAGTAACACATCTGTTGGAACAACTAATGCACTTGTTGCAACAGGTAAGTTAGTTGTTCCAACAACTCACTTAGTTGTTGCATTTTGGTGTGACACAGAGACAATAACTGAAGCTCTCTCCAACAAGTAACACATCTGTTGGAACAACTAACTCACTTGTTGCAACAGGTAAGTTAGTTGTTCCAACAACTCACTTAGTTGTTGCATTTTGGTGTGACACCGAGACAATAACTGAAGCTCTCTCCAGCAAAGTATTGTTCCAACAACTCACTTAGTGTTGCATTTTGGCGTGAACTCTGGAACAACTAACTCACTTGTTGCAACAGGTAAGTTAGTTGTTCCAACAACTCACTTAGTTGTTGCATTTTGGTGTGACACAGAGACAATAACTGAAGCTCTCTCCAACAAGTAACACATCTGTTGGAACAACTAACTCACTTGTTGCAACGTTAGTTGTTCCAACAACTTAGTTGTTCCAGACAATCAAGCTCTCTCAAGTTATCCGTTGGAACAACTAACGCACTTGCAGGTAAGTTAGTTGTTCCAATAACTCACAGTTGTTGGTGGTGTGACACAGACAATAAGCGAAGCTCTCTCCAACAAGTAACACATCTGTTGGAACAACTAACGCACTTGTTGCAATAAGTTAGTTGTTCCAACAACTCACTTAGTTGTTGCATTTTGGTGTGACACAGAGACAATAACTGAAGCTCTCTCCAACAAGTAACACATCTGTTTGATATATAAGCAGCTTTTTGATATTTTCCAACAGCTATAATCGTTTGTACCTTAAGGATTACGTTATTGTTTATTTTCACAGGTATAATCTTATGACGTCAAACATTGCTGAGTCGGTGAACTCAATGTTCAATGTTGAAAGAGAATTTCCCATTACTGCTTTATTTGATGCCATAAACAGGAGATTTGCAGAAAAATTTCATGAGAGGCGTATGGAGTTCATCGACTCACCAAACATCTTTGTTCCTTCAGTTGAAATTTTTTTTTCAAAATTTGTCAACTTGGGGAACAAGTTATTAGCCCATCAAATTGCCAACTACAAGTTCAGCGTCATCGGTCACGGTGCAGTTGCGACAATCGATCTGCAAAGTAGATCTTGTACTTGTAGAGTTTTTGACACTGGACAAAATACCTTGTCCACATGCAATGGCGGCGCTTCGTGTCCAATATGGTGACGACTTTGGAAGGCGAATTTATGACTACTCATCTCCATATTATAAGGTGGAGAATTACATAATTGCATATTGTGAGGAAATTTGTCCTGTGCCTTCTGAAGAATCTTGGGAAGTTCCTTTGGAGATTTTAGAGAGAGAAATACCTCCTCCATATGTTGATCCAAGCAAACCCGGAAGAAGGCGGACAAAGAGGAGGCGTGGAATCGGGGAATCATTTCCAACGAGGAAAAACAAATGCTCCTTATGCAAAACAGCTGGCCACAAAAAAACAACATGTCCAAGCCTAAATGCTCCATAGTTGTAAATAGCATTATGCTTTAATAATAGTTATCTGTTGGAACTTTATGACATTTTAATGTTATTGTTTCTTAGCATGGTAATTTATGTTTAACTTGTTCAAATCACAAATGTGTGTATTTGTTAATAAATTATTGAATAGTTTCCAGCAAGTAATAAACCTGTTGCAACAACTAAGTTACATGTTGGGGTTTTTTCAACTAAGTTATGTGTTACAACTTGTGTTTTATCCAACAAGAGTAAGGATTTGTTCAACAACTTAATCACTTGCGCGTACGTATACTACAATTGTTGCAACAGATTCTACATGTCAACGATATGTTGCCGCAACGGATTCTACGCAAGATACTACGGTTGTTGCAACAGATTCTTCATGGTTGTTGCAACAGATACTACACTTGTGCAACAGATACTATAGCTTTGCGTACAGATACTACGGTTGTTGCAACAAATACTACTTGGTTCATCCATATTTAATGATCAACTACTCGATTCACCCATATTTAGTGATAAATAAAGGAAATCAACCATATTTAGTGATAAACAATGGAATACTTAATCAATTTGATGTATTTTGAGTCAGCAAAGAGGATCTCCTAAGTCAGTATGAAGTAAATCGAGTGATCATTTATTGATGATCAACTAATCGATTCACCCATATTTAGTGATAAATAAAGGAAATCAACCATATTTAGTGATAAACAATGGAATACTTAATCAATTTGATGTATTTTGAGTCAGCAAAGAGGATCTCCTAAGTTAGTATGAACTAAATCGAGTGATCATTAGAGTGAATTGATGTCAACTACTCGATTCACCCATATTTAGTGATAAACAAAGGAAATCAACCATATTTAGTGATAAACAATGGAATACTTAATCAATTTGATGTATTTTGAGTCAGCAAAGAGGATCTCCTAAGTCAGTATGAACTAAATCGAGTGATCATTAGAGTGAATTGATGTCAACTACTCGATTCACCCATATTTAGTGATAAACAAAGGAAATCAACCATATTTAGTGATAAACAATGGAATACTTAATCAATTTGATGTGTTTTGAGTCAACTACTCGATCCACCCAAAGAGGATCTCAATTTGATGTGTTTTGAGTAAGATCTCGGGTATGAACTAAATCGAGTGATCATTAGAGTGAATTGATGTCAACTACTCGATTCACCCATATTTAGTGATAAACAAAGGAAATCAACCATATTTAGTGATAAACAATGGAATACTTAATCAATTTGATGTGTTTTGAGTCAAATTCCTTAAAAGGATCTCCATAAGTCTAAGTAAATTGTTGCAACAAGATCCATATATTCCAAATTCCTTAATTGTTGCGGCAACTAAGTAAGTTGTTATATCCCGCATGCATGACTGACACGTGCTTCCTCAAAAAAAAAAAACAAAAAATCGAGTGATCATTAGAGCCCACATATGAATTGATGTCAACTACTCGATTCACCCATATTTAGTGATAAACAATGGAATAGCTTTCCAACCATAATAGTGGGATTGAATGTGACTTAATCAGATTTGATGTTTTTGAAAGGTCAAAGAGGATCATGTTATATAAGTTATATTTTAGCACTTCCCTCCTCATTTTCAGACCTGGAACAACCAGAAAATTCGGAGATATGAAACTAAACACAGTGATCGTTGTCTTATAGTTAAATATATAGATATATATATAATATGATATCATACTACAAGTTTATTTAAAGTTTTCGGTTAGAACGGAAAAAATAGCTATATAAATTTCCGTTGGTATTAGTGATGTAAAGGAAAGAAGAAGGTTAAGTGGCATGAGAATCTATTGTTAAGTTGTTGTAGGAAATTATATGATTTTGTTCTAGTTTTATGTAATTATGAAAATGAATTGCTAAGGTGCAAATTAAATCGCTAATGAATTTGGGGAATATGAATATTTAATCAATTTGATGTGAAATTTTTGTATATTTAGCAAATAATTTGTAAGAGGACTCTCCGAAGTTGGAATGATCTTATTGCAAAAGAAACTAAATCATTGATATTGGTGAAATCATTAGAGAAGTTGATATTGATGTCAGGACAATATATGTTAGAATTCAATTGATGCGATGTTATTGGTAACATTGATATTTGGAGCCGAGTTGCAGGGAGACGCCCAAATTTCGTAGACAAGTATTGGTTAAGATTGAATTCTTAAAGCTTTTTAAACGTTGTAGATTTTGAGGAAACGGGATTTGAATTTGGAGATCCATATGGAATGTATTAAGGCTTACCCTTTTTTTTTTTGGCATGTCTTAGTTGTAATAGGTTTGAATACGATTGATTCTACTCTTAGAAATCCGAGCCTATGTTTGACCCTTTTTCATTAAGATAATTGAATTAGGTATATTATGTTTAGTTGTGAGTTTGAACATATGTAACTTCCACCTTGGAATTGGAGTGAAACTTTCGTAGATGACATTATAAGGCCAAATTATTTGATTAACGAGGTGGGCCCATCTCCCGATAATTTGATCCATATGTTCCAATTTGATTCCTTAATTGTTGGAATGACGACGAATATTTTGATATAATATTAAGTTGTTGCAACGAGAAGATCCATATGCTCCAATGATTCCTTACTTGTTGCAACAACTAAGTAAATTGTTGCGACGAAGATCCATATGTTCAGATTAATATTGTTGATCATGTTTGCAACTTTGATGAATTCTCGATACTAAGATTATGTTGCAACGGAAGATCCATATGCTCCAACGATTCTTACTTGTTGCAAAATCTTCACATTTGTTGCAATATTTGCACTAGTTGTTTTATTTTTACCAACAATTTAGGTATTTGTTCCAACATATACGTCGATTCTTACTTGCGTAAAAGTTGTTTTATTTGTACCAACAACTTAAACAATATATAAAGTACCGAAACAACGAGCATAGAATATATATTTAACAAATTTACATAATGTGTTCATCCACCATAATTCAAATGCAATCAAAATATGAGAGAAATTGTTTAATGCAAACATAGTTTAAGAGAAATTGTTTGTCCCCACATTAGGGCTCCAACACCTTATCAATAATTCCACAAGCCCACCTCCATTGCATCCTCTCCACGGTATTGTCACTCAATAAGGTATCGGGCTTGGTCATATTCGTGCGGGTAAGCAAAGCTTCAACAAAAGCAAGTGACCGGGAAGCACGCACATGCCTTATTGGTCTCATTTCGGGGGATATCCTTCTTCCGATCATACTTCCATGGTTCATTCAGCAACTTTTCAGGTAAGTGTGAGAACATGCCACTCTGCTTTAGCAACTTGGGGAAAAGATCCAATAACGGCTGCATGTGGCAGAAGAAATCATCGTCTGCATTACATGGGATGTTGCAATCATAAACATTTATGATACCCTCCTCAATGATGATCTCAATAGTGACAAAATGGTTGTCATTAATATTCATGACAGACTATGATCCTTTTGGCACCAATCCACTCGCGACCACACACGGGTAGGGCACAACACCTGCACGGGAAAAGCGAGACCATCATCGTCCCACCTAAAGAGAGCAAGTCTTTGATCATAGGGCACGGCACCCACATTTGTAGACTCGTTGGACAACCCTAAGTGCTGTTGCGGCAGTGATGGTAGAAGTTGAGGTCCATGATTCTATCGGAGGAATCATAGTGCTCGGGGAAATTAATTTGCCTCATACGCATCGGCAATAAGATTTCATCTACATCTTTGCGGTAAAAATATCAAAACGATCGACCAATTGATGCAACAGGTAGTTAGAGTTGTTGGAACAACTAGTGAGCTTCTTTGCAACGGGTTATTCACTTGTTGGAACAACTACTTAACAAGTTGCAACAAGTTAGTATCTTGTTGTAACAACTAGTTAACTTGTTGCAACAAGTTCATCGAATTACATGACTTGTTCAAACGTATATCTTGAATCATATACATATATATAAGTGTTGAAACTTACCCAATCCTCCCACCATTCGTGCATGTTTGTCATAACCTTGAAGTCTTCTGCCCCAAATTCATGCATTGAGTATAGTGCTCTCCCACCCTTTTTGGATTTGATCAAGGTTTCAACCTTTTTTTTTTTTTTTGGGGTTTACACGCTTGAAGATATCAACTTTTTTCAGCACTTGTGGCACAACTTCAGCAGGAGGAGTAGCAATAGACTTCTGTGGAGTACTTGTTTTCCTTGCTCTACAATCAGCAAGTGCCTTGGAAATTGTTTTTGCCCTCTTGCGAATCCCAATAGGAGTGTAGGGTGAGCTGAGCTTTTTGGATGGTTGGACACCCCTCTTGGACATCAAACTCTTTATAGCTGAATTCGTATCTTTTTGTGCCTGAAGCAACTCTTCAACCTTATTTATCAAACCCTCCATTTTCGACTGCAAGTACGCATTCACAAGCACAAGAATACACCTTGGAGGAACCGGCACCAACCGAAGAATATCTACCCAACCTATAAGGGATATCTGTGGTCTGCCCACCACCACCACTTGGGGAGTATATCCACCAACTCCACCACCAACTCCATCACCACCACCATCATCATCTCTTCTTTTATCAGCAAGACCTTCCACTGCTTGTCTTGCAACATCAACAACAATATTCATATCAACAGCATCACCAGCACCATCACCAACAGCATTAACATCACCATCACCATCACCATCACCACCACCACCACCATCAACAACACCAGCCCTTATGATGGTTGTGGCTCCAGCCAATTCTTCTTTTATCTGATCAATCAATTCATCATGCACAGATTCCCTATGCCCTAAACTAACAAGACATGGCATCTGCACCTCTCGTTTTGTCGGGATAAGCCTTGGGTGCACAACCTACAACAAACAAACAGATATATTCAACCAATAAGTGTGTAATCTGTTGGAACAACCCCAACATATGTTTCAACAACCTCCTAGGTTGTTGCAGCATATTCTTTAGCTGTTGGAAAAACCAAAACAGCTGCTGTGCGACTTCCTGCAACTATTGTGATATTTTCCAACAGATTGTGAACTGTTGCAACAAGCGAGTAAGTTGTTCCAACATCTTAGGAGTTGTTGCAACATATTCACTATACGTTGGAAAATATCGAAACGATTCTTGCTGCAACTTCCTCAAAGAATCGTTTTGATTTTTCCAACATATTTTAAGGTTGTTGCGACGAGATAAATGTATCGTTGCAACAAGTAGTTACTTGTTATAAAACTATTCGGGGATATTTTCCAATGATTCGACTTTACGCTTCCTTGGGGGGGGGGGGGGGTTAAAAGGATCAAGATTCATTTTTTTGTTCTTGTTTTTGGTAGTCAACCATCCGAGGATCCTTGGAAAACAAACTTCTTCCGAATAGTCCACGACTTGACTTCGTAGGTGAGGAATGGCTTCAAATGCCCAAGCCTAGAAAAAATTATGCCACCAAAAATCGAATAATCAATGAAGGAAAAGAATTAAAAAGATAAAACATTGAAGAAAGAAAGTTTACCATGAAGGCCCAAGGAAGCCATAGATGTTGGAAGTCTTCACATTAGGGTTCAAAGCTTTGCAAAAATATTCAACAGTCAACTTAAAACTTTTATGACCCCATGGATAGTTATTGAATGCCTCATGATCCTCCGAGAGTTTAATCAAACCAAGTTCTATATTATTCTTTACATCCCTTGCCCAAAGAATAGAATTCACAAACCAAACTAAGCACAATGACTCCTTGTGCTTTCTTGAGATAGTTTCTGACTTCAAGTACGCTAGCAAATCCATTTGCTTTGTAGCTCTTTCCACAAACATCCACTAAATCCAAATCATCATCAACCTTGGCTTTGCCTTTCTTGCCTTTCTTGGCTGCCTTGGATGACTTGGGTGTCTTGGCTCCCTTGGATGACTTGGGTGTCTTGGCTCCCTTCTTTAATGTAACTGTAGGAAGAGGCTGAGAAGGAGCATGACACCTCAGTCCGGTGATTATGGCAAACTCCTTGATGCCAAAACAAACTGGCATGCCGCAGTAGTTTATCCATATCTCATCAGTTTTGCTGCAAATAATTCTTCGTTTGAGAAGACCATACACAATGGTCATTTGAAACCTTGCATTGTTGTCCTCAGGCAAATCTAGATACATGCCAAAACATGTGGCCCTGAAGAAATCCTCCAAGTCCTCCTCCTGAAGTATCTTCCTAAAGTAATCAAAGGGCTTGCCCATGTCGATTTTACAACAAGATCACCATTCAAATCACCTAATTTATCCATCGGCATTTGCACACGGAACTTCTCAATACTGAAAGTTTTGACAACTTCATCAGTGGAAGGTCTGTCAATATCAGTCCTAATCGAAGAATCAACAACCCCGATCGTCGACCTTTCAAAAGATGCGGTTTTATCCTCTTCATTGTCATCATTATTTACATCATGTTCTTCTTCTTCTTCTTCTTCTTCTTCTTCTTCTTCTTTTCTTCTTCTTTTCTTCTTCTTCTTTTCTTCTTCTTCTTCTTTCTTTCTTCTTCTTCTTCTTCTTCTTCTTCTTCTTCTTTGGCTTCTTCTTCTTCTTCTTCTTCTTCTTCTTCTTCTTCTTCTTCTTCTTCTTCTTCTTCTTCTTCTTCTTCTTCTTTTTCTTCTTGTTCTTCTACTTGATCTTCTTTACTTTCTTGGCCAGAAACTCCTACTTGAGAGGTTTCCTGTTCAGCAGTTTGTTCAGAAAGAATATTTGCCTGTTCAGCAAGATCATCTAATGATGCCCCCTTATATCTTTTACTAACTGTAGATGATTTCTCCCCTTTTCTTTTTCGTGAAGACATTTTATACGCACACAGGATATAAGCAAAAACACTTTCAATTGATTTGTGCACCATTTAAAGTAAACAAATAATGAATTTTTACAACAGCTGAAGCATATGTTGCAACAAGTGTGTAATATATTGGAACAACTCCATCATACGTTCCAACAACTTAATAAGTTGTTGCAACAGATTATACATCTGTTGGAAAATATCAATACAGTTGTTGCAGCTTCCTCAGCAACTGTATTGATTATTTCCAACAGACGGATAATCTGTTGCAACAACTGGCAAAAGTTGTTGGAACATATGATTGAGTTGTTCCAACAGACTAATCTGTTGGAAACCATCGAAACGATTCTTTAAGCTTCCTCAAGAATTTGTTTTAACAATTTTCAATGATTTTAAATGCATGTTGCAATAACATATTCACTTTGCAACAACCTCGGCAATCTGTTTGGGTTTTTACCAATAGATTAGAAATCATTGTTTACTTGATTACTAAATTTGTTGGGTAAAAAAAAAAAAAAAAAAAGGGCAAGGCCCTTTTTCCTAAGCCTTACAAGGACAACAATAGGACAACAACATCTATTTCACTGTCAGGGTGCAATCTCAGTGCATTACAAACACACAAATGTAAAAAATTGAACAAAATACACAACAGTGCATAGACACACCCTGCCCATGTTCTTCCTCTTCTTCTTTAACCAAAATTAATCATTTTCGTACTTTTATTTCAAAACCCTAACTTTTGAACCAGAAAAAACATTTGTTTCAATACAAACACACAACCATCACAAGTTAAACAAAATAAACCAACCTCTGTTGTCAAACAAGTGTTAACGATTCTTGCCGCAACAACTTACTAAATTTGTTGGACAAAATCAAAAAAAAAAAAATTCAACCCCTTTTTTCAAAACCCCAAGGAGAACAAGAACACAAACAGTACCAAAAACCATAATTTCACAACCACATACACTATTTAACAACACAGAAACACCAACAAGTGGAACAAATAGAGCAAATACGGGTTTTGTAAGCCCAACAAGCCCTTTTTTCGAACTCCTAAGGAGAAAGAGAACACAAACAACACCAAAAACCAGAATTTCACAACCACATACACTATTTACAAACACACAAACCCCAACAACTCGAACAAATACAGCAAATAAAGGTTTCTCAAGGACTGAACAACAAAATAAACAACATTGCAGACAAACCCATGTTATTCTTCTTCTTCTCTGACCAAAATCATCATTTTCTCATTTTGATTTCAAAACCCTAACTTTAAAAGAAGAAAATATTGAGCGATTTTACTTGAGAGAAATGGAGAGCACGAGTTCGTTGTTGAGTCGGCTTTTGAAGAGGTTGATGACGGTTTGAAGAAGCACATTTAGCGGTTGAGATCAGTTCGTGGGTTTGAACTTGAAAGTTTGAAGGAGCAGTTGAGATGATCGTGTGTTTTGAATGAAGTTCGTGTGTTTTGATATGGACCGATGTTGAGTTTGAAATAAATGGGGGTTGGATTAAATGGTTTGGGGTCTTTTTTTGTTTTTTGTATTTTATAAAAGATTAACAAGTTTGGCAAAATACATTTTCAACCCCAATTTTCTTAATCCCAAATTTAATTGGGTTAACTTTTTATCCCAAAATATATTGACGGCATGTTCTTTGACATATAACTGATTTTTGATATTTGTTTTTTTAACATAAAAATATGTATTTTTAAATACAAAAATATATCATTAACGTAGTTTTATATTTTTTCCAAACTTAATAAAGCATAGGTATTTCTACTAGTGTTAGAATTTTATGAAAGGTAACTATCTTCATAGATAAATTTATACATATTTTGGAGTTAACTTTTTCATCCCAAAATATATTGATTATTTTGCATTAGTTTCAATTATATATATATCTTCCAGAACGGCATGTTCTATATACATATTATTTTTCAGAAACAAATCCTTCACATAAATAAAGTACTGATATTTACTGATATTTTTTGGACCACCGTGTATTTGTTTTTTTATTTTTTTGTTTTGTCCGTTACATTGTTACTTCAGTTCTTAACTTCTTATATCGATTTTTTTCTTATACTTTTTCCTGAAAAGGTAAAACAATATAAATACCAAAACTTTAAAATATGGTGAATTGAAAACGAAAGTTGAGTTTTCTTAGCCTATCTAAATTTTAAAAACACTTAATGAAAGAACAAATACATCGGTACAGGATAATACAATCAAACATAACTACATTATTTACGTAAAAATTACAGATTATTTTATTTGATTTTAGGTGAATTTATATGACTGGAGATAAAATTAAAGAATGGAAACATTGGTATGACTATAAAATCATGTCATTAAGGTGGGAAAAAAATTAGAGTTAATTATTTTTAAGTATAAACTACTATATTTAAAAAATAGTGTATGACAACCCATTTGGAGCAGGAAAGGGATTTTTCCGGATTCCTGCAATGATGGACATACGCCATAAATTCGGTTAAGACGTGAATATTGTCAAAAAAATTCGGAAATTTTTAATCATCATTTTTCTGCTTTAAGGGTGTCTGTTCTCAGTGCAGTTGAAAAGTAGACAATTTTTCCTTACATTTTTTTTTTTTCAATTTAAAGGCGGATTCAGAATTTGAAGTTTATGGGTTCTATACACTTATCTCAAATTAATACTACATAAAATACTATATATTTAATAAACTTCTTAATATATAAACAAGTTACGAACATAAAAGCTAGTAGTACTAAATTCCTGTAAAGGGTATACACGCCTCTATGTCCACCCTATTGAAGTTTTTTAAGGAAAGCAGGATCATTTGGTGAAGAGTTAAACAAGCATTGACGGTAGGCGAGCTCAATATGTACTCTCACGTACCCCCTGCTAGATACTTGAGGTGTGTTTATTATGGCGGAATTTATTCTTTATTATAATATACTTTTTTTTTCAAAAATACTTTTTCAGTACTCTGATGATGAATGAAAAATATTTATTTTACTAAAAATAGTAAATTAGAAAATCGAAAGAGTTCTAATGACTCTTTAAATATTAGAATTAATAATAAGTAATATCTTAATAAGTTAAAACAAGCAGTATAAAATTAAACATTAAGAAAGTTGTTAGAAAAATGACACCCGTTCAGCGAATTCAGTTGCATTTTAGAAAAAAAAAAGTTCCATGGATAATGATTTCTATCATACCAAAACCAATCTATGCTTAAGTTTATGTCTCCGGCAGTTCATGTTTTAGATGGTTTTTGAGAAATACATCACCAATTATAAGTCAGGAAAACTACTGTTGTATTCTTTTGGAAAATGCTCCCTTTATTGTGTCAAATTAACCCGTAAAAATATAATCTGCTTTACCCATCTAAATTGCGGGTCGGATAAAGAATATATTCATTTTGTGGGGCAATTTGCACGATTGTC
This sequence comes from Lycium ferocissimum, assembly GCF_029784015.1. Classification (NCBI taxonomy): domain Eukaryota; kingdom Viridiplantae; phylum Streptophyta; class Magnoliopsida; order Solanales; family Solanaceae; genus Lycium; species Lycium ferocissimum. The sequence continues at coordinate 1,682,315 of NC_081352.1, forward strand.
CTTCATTGGGGCTAGTCTTTAATTTTTGCGCCTTCAATTGCTGGTCTTTAATTTTTGCCTTTCGCCTAAAATATTCCGAGGTGAACCCCGATTTAGTCATAAAAATAAAATAAAAAATTCGCAAGGCAAGACTTTGCCTTATAAGGCATAACTAAAAGTCTTCCGGAGACGGCAAACTTTTGCAAATCCTTGCCTTGTTATTTTTCTTTTTTTACTCGAACCCAGAATCTTGGGATGTTTTCGGCCACCTTTTTAAGCAAAGGGTAAAAATTAAAGACCTCCCCACAATCCGCGCAAAAAAAAAAAACCATTTTGTGATATTTCAGTCATAAACCAAAATAAGCACATCTAAGAGCTTGGGCCAACTTATAATTCAAATCGACCAGCGAGACAGTTTAACAAGACATAGAAAAATTAGTTTTTTGGGTTAGGGATGTTTAATATATATATATATATATATATATATATATATATATATATATATATAGAGAGAGAGAGAGAGAGAGAGAGAGAGAGAGAGAGAGAGAGAGAGAATAAAAAAAAAGTGAAATTAAGCAAATTATAAAACATTAAGCAATCAAATAAATGGAAACGATTTGAGTTTGGCAGGTACTTCAGTCCAAACTCATATCTAACGTAACAAAAAATAAATGTGCAATAACTCACTTTTTTTTTTAGTCAACTTGTTTTAAACTCGCTCAAATATAACCAAATGACGTGTTGTGGGTGTAAATCAAATTGTATGCACGCTATAATATACCTAGCATATCTAAAGATATACTCCCTCCGTCCCAAAAAGATTGTCCTAGTTTGACTTGGCACGGATTTTAAAAAATAAAGAAAGATTTTTGAAATGTGTGGTCCAAAACAAATCTTAGATATTTGTGTGGCTGTAAATCATATCATAAAGTTAAATTATTTCTAAATATAAAAAGGTGTCAATCTTTTTGGGACAAACTAATAAGAAAAGTAGGATAATCTTTTTGGGACAGAGGGAGTATAATTTATTAATACTATAGCTACTCTTAGCTTAGTGGACAAAAAAGTATGAAGTTAGTTACAAAAGTCTGAAGTTAGTTACAAAGTCTAAAAAGGGGCAAAGGTGCAAATATACTCCTCAATTTTGCGCTTTAAATCAGATATACCCCATGTTAACAAAGTGATATATATATATATATATACACACACACACACACACACCCATGCCATTATAAAATTGTGCAAATATACCCCTACCCTTACACAAGTAGTGCAAATATACATTTTTCGCTAACGGAATTTTTTAATAATCATTTAGCTTATTTTTTAATTATAAAAGATGCCATGTGGCTTTTTAAAAAAAGTCTACTAATTTTTGTTTAGTAGAAATATTTTTCTAACTCCACATGGTAATTTTTTTTGGTGGATCGGGTCTGATTCGTTTAAAAAAATATCTCTATGGCTTTAAAGAAAAATAAGTCTACTCATTTTTTTTAAAAGAACCAGACCCTACCCACCACAGAAAAAAATTATCATGTAGCTTTAAAAGAATATATCTACTAAAAAAAATGGGTAGACTTTTTTATAGAGCCACGTGGTATTCTTTTTAATTAAAAAATAAACTAAATGATTTTTTTTAAAAATCCGTCAGCAAAAAGGGTATATTTTGCACCATTTTATAACGGCAGGAGATGGGATGGTTAATGGGCAGGGGTTGGGGGCATTGGATGGGTAGGAAAGAGACAACGAACTTGGAGTGCGCCACCCATGAAACTTGTTTTTTCTACTTTCATTAGAAAAGTTATTTTCCTCAGTTTTAAGAAACTTATTTTTCTAGAAAAAAAAAAAATTTCAAAACATAATTTTCACCAACTAACCATAAAAATAAAAAAAATAAAAACATTTTATGAAAAATGGTTTCCTTCGTACCACACCCTAAAAGGAAAACAAGACAAGAAGGCGCACAAAAGCATTTGCATGTTCATAATTGGGAATTAGTCATGTATTTCCCCACATACCTAACCTTCATTGTAGTGTTAGGTTATAAACATGAGTTAGTCGAATAAAAAAGTTTTCTAAATCTGTAGCTTATATTGGAAAGTGTCTGCTTCCGTCACTACCTTAAAGGAGCTCAATGATTGATCTACGTTACATTTACCATGAAAGAAAATGTTACATATATATAATTATATCTCAGCTACCTTTGATTGACCAGCACTCTGGCCCATATAACAATGTTGGTCTAACCATCGCTTTGTAGAACTTTCCTTTAAGCCTTAGCAACACATTCTTATCGCACAAGACCCCGAAAAATAACCTCAATTTCAACCACCCCGCTTCAATGTGATGTATGACATCATCGTCAATCTCACCGTCTCCCTGTATTACGGACCCAAGATACTTGTAGATTCCTCTCTTGGGCTAACAGTTAAAGTGTTTATATATATTTGATATAGTGGAAGCGATGGTGAAAATATGGTTTTTGGGGATACAAGTTGTTGCTTTGACCCATCAGCTTTATCATTTTTTTTAAATCTCTTCTCTAGCTGTGTGTGAATAATTATTTTGATTTACCAGAAGCAGAAGAAGAACTAGTAGCAGGGCATCATATTTGATTTATTTTACATGGCCTCATATATCTGAATCTATTAATTTTTTCATTTTCGTAATACGAGTTAGTACTTTAGTTGGGAGATTGGAACCTTTTTATTCTCTACATATTTGTTCACGAGCTATTTGACATAATAGAGGGGGTAAAGTCTTAAGAAGGCTAGTGATATATATGCTTTCCACTTTGTCTTGGGTAACTGTATTGGAGCCTGACTAAATTTAAATTTGAGCAGGGACGTCCCACATTTAAGGGGGGAAAGGAGGGGAGGGGGGGGGGAGGGGTTGTCAAGCACTCCCTAATAAAGGAGACTTCATACCCTAGCTCGAACCCTCTGATTAAGAATTAATGAGTACTTACTACTCCAACACAACTGTTGTTGGTGGTAAGTGACATGTTACACCAAGCGAAGCTAACTATATTGATAATGCATATATTTTGAATCTTAAAATAGACCCTAATATAATAACTTTGGTACCACAATTACACATACCAAAAAGAAAGGCTATCACATGCATACCAGAATCTTGAACATGATAATCTTACAGAGAAAACGTTATAGAGGTCATACTTGGAGAGGGAGACATTATTATAGAAGCGGAAGCGTTAGTCGAAATTAGTTTCTACCTCCTTGCTTTAGCCTTATGCTACCACAGCCGTCAAGGATGGAATTGTGTAGAGAATATGTGGTAACCCTAATGGGTGGAGGGAGGACCAATTTATTGAAGTTGTGACTTAGTTCGATACGTCCATCAAGTGACTGATCTAACGGACAATATTTATTCTTCATTAAATATTAGTTATGGGCTTTATATAATTGGGCCACACATAAGAATAATAAAAATTCTTACATTCTCCCACTTGGTCCAATGATCACATAAGACTAATATTTAATAATATAAACATTAGTTTCCCTTAATTAATTTCTTCTATAACATCCATCATGCTTACCATAATATGACAAACCACTAATACAAGTTATAGCGGTTATACATAATTTTGTGCTACATACTCCTTTCCATATACTACAATACTCCGTTCCATATACTACAACATTAGCAACTTATCATACCAGTTTCATAAGCTATAAAACATTTAACATTATGGTCTACAATCGTGTCTCATTGGGACTTATCCTGCAATATCTCAGAACAATAATGTGTACACCATTATGAGAAACTTGAAATTCATTAATGTATTTCAGAAACACATAATCGAGTCAGAGCATCAAAACATCATAAACACATCAATCATAAGTACAACCAAGACTCATTATATGTACATATTCTTTAAATGTCTTTGGTCGCACACTTTCATTAATAGATCTACAATCATGAGATCATTTTAGTTGACTCTCTTTGTTTCTGAATCTTCTCTTCATTGACAAAGTACTTTTATTTCATAAGTTTGGTACCTTTAGAGTATTTGTCATTCTTAGAAAAGAACACTATTGCAGAATAATCATCATAAGTTTCAGCGGCCTGGTAATGGCGTCGACAACCCCAACTCCTGAAATAAAGTTCTGCAATCATAAGCGTTAATAGTGACTTCAAAACATATGTCACAAATTTCACTTTCATAATTGATAAAATAATGACGATTTACATATCATTGTTCCACATCATTGTTCCTTCACGTAAACGTTAACTGTCAAATTAATTGATAAAATCTGAATCTGAGTATCCGATCGAGTTTCATTATATAGGATATCACATACATAAACATTTATCACTTGTTCTTTTATGTACCACAATACTTTCTGCATCTTTTTAGTGATAAATTAAAGGTAAACACTTATGCAATCTCTCTAGAATTCTCAAAAACACTATTTATGAGATAATCCATTAATTAATATGACTTATTATGAAATATTTCATTCATGTCAAAAGGATGTCTCACTTGTATCTTTCATTATAAGAATTCTTGGAGAGAAAACTTTCATTCAAAATCACCAAATCATTATCAACAACTATTATATTATCAACATGTGGAAGTAAAATGTAAATCTCCTCCCACTGATCCGTCGGTATATTTACTGATCAACGGTGATTTCTTTAATTCAAAGGATACTACAGTATCATCTAACTTAATATACTATAGTCGTGAGGTTTCTTTACGTTCATATATATTAACTTTTTTAATTTACACACCATTTAATGCTTTCCTTTCATTTGAAACCCTTTGGTTAGTCCATGTATGTAACTCCTCGCTCACTAAGTTACGTTCATGACTCGAGACTTAGAAACCAAGACGGAAAGTGGTTGGATTAAAATTTCCCTTGGAACGATAAAAGTATGTATTACGTCAAAATGTACAGGCCATACTTCTTGGACGTACCTCACATGGGACAAAACAGAACCACTGGAATTTGGCATTCCATGTACGGCCTGAATGTACAGGACGTACTTCTTGGTCGTACAATTTATACGGGACGTAGTTTTCATCACGTACCTCACAGACTAAAAATCATGGTTTCTAGAATTTGACACATGAGGTACGCCTAGATTCTACGGGCGTACATTGTGCCGGTACTTTCCCCGCTTCAGCAAATAGTATAAATTCGGGACTTCAGTTTTTAATCCCATTTTTCGTATTCTCAAGCCCTACCACGAAGTTCTTCTCCTCCTACCATCTAGATACACTAAAGTAAGCCTATTCTAAGACTTTTAAGTGAATTCTAACATGTATCCATGATTTCTAAACAAGAATCCGTTGTTCCTAACCTAGGGTTTTCAAGAAAACCCATCTAAGGGATTCAAGATTAAGGCTTTTGGATTCTTCTCCAAGTTCAGACCATTAGTTACAAGTTTTGGAGCATTAACAGGTATGTAGGGTTTCTATCTACGTGTGGGAACATCATTGTTCTTCCCCACGCCACGTTCTTCCATGATTATACGAAGTTTTACCCAAAACTAGGGTTCTAGACATGTTCATGATAACCCTAAGTACATGTACCATGATATACCATGTTTGCTTTAATAGTTCATTATTGTATTCTTAATATTCCCTTTTGGTTATTGAGAATCTATCCGTAATCCATGAAAACCCATACTTTGCATTCCATGGGTTCTTAAATGCAAGATATGAACTTTTATGTTTATTTTCATGAACTTCTACATGCTTCCATGTTTTCATACAAGTTATACTATATATCTATCTTCATGTTATAATACAATCACGAATCATGTTTACAATCATGTTTATATAATTCATGGGCTACTAAGCCAATTATATCCATGTTCATGTTTTGGGAGTTGCATAGTTATCGAGAAGGTTTAATTCCTGAAACTACGTATGCCAACGTAGGATAAGGATCGCTCCGCCCAGTTAGGATGATTCCTTCATGTTTACCCATTGCGGGTTATTGGATCCATTCATGTCATGTTCATGTCTTGTACTCCGGCAAGGTATAGGATGTCTTAGCTAAAAGGGAAGAGATCAGATACCACGTGCTTACGTGGTTGTTACATGTCGGTTATACTAATGCTCTCCCACAGATATCTTTACAAACTTAAAATATCTTATTCATGTTATACATATTCATGTCAGATGATATTGATATTCATGTTTAGCTTATAGATACAGTTTCAGTTTCAATTTTGTTATTTCATATGCCATGCGTATTTCATTCAGTTGCTTTACATACCAATACAATTCAATGTAGTGACATCCCCTTTCATTTTCCTAGGGGCCTGCAGTTCACGATACGGATTTACAGGACAACGGATTGGCTCATTAGGACTTTGCACGTACCAGCTATTGGTGCGCCCCATCTCATTCGAGGTTTTATCTTTATTTACTTATTGTCAGTTATGCAGCAAAGTATGCCGGAGGCCTTGTCCTAGTAAACAGTTTACGATCGGACTCATGTTGAAGGTTTCATAGACTAGACTAGTTCGGTTATGTTATGTCAGATATTCAGAGTCGTATAGCTAGTATTGGCTCAGCATTTATCATTTAATTTCAGACTTATGATTACTTAACCTATGCTTCATTCTCACCATGCATGTTATATTATATTCCGCATCAGTACATGCCCCATGTTGATTTATCAAGCCATGTGGTTCGGTCGGTCACATGCAGTAAGGCACCGAGTGCCGTGTTACGCCCAGGCCATGGTTCGGGGGCGTGACAAAGCTTGGTATCGAGCCTAGGTTCAAGTGTCTTAGGGAGTCTATGAAACCGTGTCCAGTGGGGTCACTTTTATGTGTGTGTAGCACCCACACATATAAACAGTTGACCACCAAGACATCTAGGATTGTCTCACTTCTTTCATACTCTAGATCGTGCAGTTAGAACTATGCTTTCAGGAATCCTTCTAACTCGTGCGTATTACGTATTTCAGAAAATGCCTACGAAAAGAAAGTACACCAGAAGGACATCAACTACTAGCCAAAGGGCTACTGTTGAGGACTCTCAGACTCAGGAAGTTCACACCGAGGCTCAGGGGCTTGCACCGGATGCAGTGCCCCCGACTGAAACCCCAGCTACAGAAAGGCCTGCGGAGGTCCGTCCTACAGTTACTCCGCAGCCCAGTGCTACTGACATGGATGTTAGGGGAGCTATCCAGCTGCTCACCCAAATTGTTGCTAACCAGGCTCAACGTCAGGAAACGGCTCCTAGCACAGGTGCTAGTGGAGGGCCGAACAGTTCTAGGACCAAGGAATTCCTGAATATGAAGCCTCCAGTGTTCACAGGGTCTCTTAAGGTGGAGGATCCGCAAAACTTCATCGATGGGCTTCAGAAAGTCTTTCATGTTATGCATGCTACTGAGACAGAGGCAGCAAAGTTGGGAGCTTATTAGTTGCAGGATGTTGCTCATATTTGGTATGAGACGTGGGAATAGTCTCGGGGGGAAGATGCATCCCTAGCAACTTGGGATGAGTTTGTAGATGCTTTCATTGACCACTTCCAGCCGATTGAGGTCAGAGAGGCGAAGGCCTATGAATTTGAGAGACTCAGGTAGAATGGTATGAGTGTGAATGAGTACTATCTCAAGTTTGTTTCCTTGGCTAAGTATGCTCAGTATATGGTCCCTGATATGAGAGCCTTAGTTAGGTAATTTATGTTGGGCCTTATACCCGACTTAAATTGTGATGTGAATATTGCTGCTCATAATGGGAAGATGACTATCACTAAGATGGTCGTTTTTGTTTGGGGTATTGAGGACAAAATGAAAGAGGATGAAGCTCTTCAGAAAGAGAAAGACAGAGAGTCTAATGAAATAACAAAGTCTGCAGGTAACTTCAGTCATGGGGGAGGTGGAGGCAGGAAATTCTTCAAGAACAGGTCATTAGGACCTGCTCCATCTGCAGCCAGTGCCCCAGCCCCAAAGTTCAGGAATGATCAGAAGAGATAGAATTTCAGGCCAGCATACTCCTATTCTCAGGCTAGGGTGGGTCAGCAGACTTATGATAATCCGTTTTGCTGCAAGTGTGGTAAGAGGAACCCAGGGGAGTGTCGTACCGGTATGGATATATGTTATGGGTGTGGCCAGCGGGGCCATTTTCAGAGGGACTGTCCATTAGCGAGACAGGGTACCGGTGGTAAAGTGGCTCGGTCCACTAATTCAATAGCTCCTCGAAATTCTCAACCCCAGTCGGGGCATGGTGCGGCTAAGTCTGGAAATGCAGGCGGAGGTCGAAACCGCTTGTATGCTTTAGCAGGTCATCAGGATATAGAGGCACGTGCAGATGTTGTCACAGGTACACTAACAGTTTTCACTTTCGACGTTTATGCCCTTATTGACCCAGGATCCACCCTATCTTATGTAACCCCATTTATTGCTAAGAAATTTGGGATAGAACCAGAAAAGTTACATGAACCCTTTGAAGTGTCCACTCCAGTTAGGGAGTCAGTTATAGCTAGACGTATTTATAAGGGTTGCCCAGTTTTAGTCTATCACCGCAGAACCATAGCCGACTTAGCAGAATTGGAAATGGTAGACTTTGATGTAATCATGGGTATGGATTGGTTAGCTTCATGTTATGCCACAGTGGGTTGTAGAACCAAAATAATAAGATTTGAATTTCCTAATGAACCAGTCATAGAATGGAAGGGTAATTCAGTAGTACCCAGGGGTAGATTTATTTTCTATCTTAAAGCCAAAAAGATGATATCCAAGGGGTATATCTATCACTTAGTCCGAGTCAGGGATACAGATACCAAGACCCAACTCTGCACTCCGTACAAGTTGTTAATGAGTTACCACAAGTCTTTCCAGAAGATCTTCCCGGAGTTCCTCCAGACAGGAAGATAGACTTTGAAATTGATCTACTTCTCGGCACTGAGCCGATATCCATTCCGCCATACAGAATGGATCCAGCTGAGTTTAAAGAGTTAAAAGCCAGTTGAAAGATATTCTTGACAAGGGATTAATTAGGACAAGTGTTTCACCTTGGGGCGCGCCAGTTTTGTTTGTCCAAAAAAAAGATGGTCCCTTACGTATGTGCATTGACTCTCGCCAGTTGAAAAAAGTCACCATTAAGAACAAGTATCCTCTCCCTAGAATAGATGATTTATTTGACCAACTTCAGGGTGCGTAGTGTTATTCCAAGATTGACCTCATATCAGGATACCATCAGTTAAAGGTTAAGGAAGTTGATATTCCAAAGACTGCTTTCAGAACCCGTTATGGTCATTTCGAATTTCTTGTCATGTCATTTGGGTTGAAAAATGCACCAACTGCTTTCATAGACCTTATGAATAGAGTCTTCAAGCCGTATCTTGATTTATTCATCATTGTGTTTATTGATGATATTTTGGTGTATTCCCGTAGTGAGACTGAACATACAGGGCATCTCAGAATAGTGTTGGAAACACTTCAGGATCTTGAGTTGTATGTGAAATTTTTCAAGTGTGAATTTTGGCTCAAGTTAGTGGCGTTTCTCGGCCACGTGATATCACATGCAAAGGTGTGAAAGTTGATTCTCAGAAGATTGATGCCGTAAATAATTGGCCTAGACCTACCTCAGCTTCAGATATGAGAAGTTTCTTGGGTACGGCGGTAGGCTATTATAGGTGTTTATAGAGGGATTTTTCCTCTATCTCAGCTCCATTGACTAAGTTGACACAAAAAAAGTCAAATTTCAATGGTCAGATGCATGTGAGCAAAGTTTCGAAGAGTTGAAGAAGAGGTTGACTTCTGCTCCAGTTTTGACACTACCAGAGGGAACCGAAGGGTTCGTAGTTTATTGTGATGCTTCGGGAATTGGTCTCGGATGTGTCTTAATGCAGCATGGTAAGGTTGTAGCTTATGCATCCCGTCAGCTTAAGGCTCATGAAAAGAATTATCCGACTCATGACTTGGAATTGGCAGCTGTGGTTTTTGCACTTAAGATATGGCGTCATTATTTGTATGGAGTGCATGTTAATATTTTCACCGATCACAAAAGTCTGCAGTATATTTTCAAGCAAAGAGAGTTGAATCTTAGATAGAGAAGATGGATCAAATTGCTTAAAGATTATGATGTAGATATTCTCTATCATCCAGGGAAGGCGAATGTTGTAGCCGATGCTCTTAGTTGGCGTTCCATGGGAAGTTTAGCTCACGTTGAGGCAGATAAGAGAATTATGACCAAGGAAGTTCACCGCTTAGCTAACCTAGGAGTTCGACTCTTGGACTCCGAAGATGGTGGAGTTGTTGTTCAGAACATGGCTTATTCCTCCTTAGTGGCCAAAGTGAAGGAGAAACAGTTTAGTGATCCCTACTTATTGCAGCTGAAAGAGGGGATTCACAAGCATAAGACAACGGCTTTCGAACAAGGGGGAGATGATGGTACTTTAAGGTACTAAGGAATATTATGTGTTCCAGATGTTGACGAGCTTAGAGAGAGAATTATGTCAGAAGCTCACAATTCTAGGTATTCCATCCATCCAGGTTCCACGAAGATGTATCATGACCTTAAGAAAATTTATTGGTGGAATGATATGAAAAATAATGTAGCAGATTTTGTAGCTAAGTGTCCGAATTGTCAGCAAGTGAAAGCCGAGCACCAGAGGCCTGGTGGGTTGGCTCAGAATATTGATATTCCTATTTGGAAATGGGAGATGATAAACATGGACTTTATAATAGGTCTACCTCGCTCATCGCGAAGACATGACTCGATTTGGGTGATTGTGGACCGACTTACTAAGTCAGCACACTTTTTGCCAGTTAAGACCATCGATTCAGCAGAAGATTATGCCAAGTTGTATATTCATGAAATTGTCAGATTGCATGGGACCCCAGTGTCCATTATTTCGGATCGTGGTGCTCAGTTCACAATAAACTTTTGAAAATCCTTTCAGAAAGGATTGGGTACCAAGGTAAACCTCAGAACAGCTTTTCACCCGCAGACAGATGGTCAGGCGGAGCGTACTATTCAGACTCTTGAGGACATGTTGAGAGCATGCATTTTAGATTTTAAAGGTAGTTGGGATGATCACTTTCCTCTAATTGAATTTGCTTATAATAACAGTTACCATGCTAGTATCAAGATGGCACCGTTTGAAGCTCTGTATGGGCGAAGGTGTAGATCACCCATTGGTTGGTTTGAAGTTGGTGAGATTGGGACCAGATTTGGTCTATCAGGCCATGGAGAAAGTCAAGTTGATTCAAGAGCATTTGAGAACAACTCAGAGTCGCCAGAAGTCCTATACAGATGTGCGGCGAAGAGACTTAGAGTTTCAAGTTGATGATTGGGTGTTCTTAAAGGTTTCACCTATGAAAGGTGTGATGAGATTTGGCAAGAAAGGGAAACTTAGTCCTAGATATATTGGACCTTATAGAATCTTGCGAAGGGTTGGTCAAGTAGCTTATGAGCTTGATTTTCCACAAGAGTTGGTTGTTGTGCACCCAGTGTTTCACGTATCCATGTTGAGAAAGTGTGTGGGAGACCAGTTATTGGTTTTTCCTGCTGATACTATAATGGTTAAGGATGGCCTAACCTATGAAGAGATCCCAGTGGCTATTCTTGATCGTCAGGTTCGCAAGTTGAGAACTAAGGAAGTAGCCTCAGTAAAGGTCTTGTGGAGGAGTCAGAAAGTTGAAGAGGCTACATGGGAAGCCGAAGAGGACATGAAATCCAAATATCCTTATTTGTTTGAAGAGCAAGCAGAAAACGTTCAAGGTAAATACCTTTCTAATCCATGTCATGTCCCTTACGTATTCATGCCTCACGTTTCACGTTCACGTTCATGTATTCCCTATTCATGTCTCATGTCCCAATTCTCATGTTTTCACGAAACCATGTCATGTCAGTTCAGTTCCCATGTTCCATGTCATGTTTTCTTCACGTTCATGTATTCAAGCCATGTCCAGCCATATTCTTAACCATGACCCATCATTCGAGGACGAATGATCCCAATGGAGAGATATTGTAACACCTCATACCTCCTAACTAAGTTACGTTCATGATTCGAGACTTAGAAACCAAGACGGGAAGTGGTTGGATTAAAATTTGTTTTCCAGTTCGGTAAAAATATGCCTTACCTCAAATTGTACCCGTACATTATTGTACGGATCGTACTTTTTTACGTACCTCGCATGGGAAAATTAGAGGTCCTTAGAAATTTGACATTCTAGGTACGTAAATCTTTATACGGGGAAATACTTCTAAGTACATTTTATACGGACCGTACATTTGTGGGGCCATAATCCATTCTTGACCTCACGGACTAAAAATTCGCCCGTGAAATTGACACGATTTGAGGTACGTCCATAATGTACGGGCCGTATATTGTTGACCATATATTTTTCGACTCAGTAAAAGTATAAATACTTGGACTTAGATTTTAATCCTTTTATTTCATATTTTCAAGCCCTAGCACGAAGTTTTTCTTCTCTCATCAAGATACACTAAGGTAAGCCTATTCCAAGCCTTTCAAGTGAATTCTAACATGTATCCATGATTTCTAAACAAGAATCCATTGTTCCTAACCTAGGGTTTTCAAGAAAACCCATCTAAGGGATTCAAGATTAAGGCTTTTGGACTTCTTCTAAAAGTTCAGACTTTTATACAAGTTTTGGAGCGTTACAGGTATGTAGGGTTTCTATCTACATGTGGGAACATCATTGTTCTTCCCCACGCCACGTTCTTCCATGATTATACGAAGTTTTACCCAAAACTAGGGTTCTAGACATGTTCATGATAACCCTAAGTACATGTACCATGATATACCATGTTGTATTAATTATTCGTTATTGTGTTCTTAATAGTCCATTTTGGTTACTGATAATCTGTCCGTAACCATGAAAACTCATACTTTGCATTCCACAGGTTCTTAAATGCAAGATATGAACTTTTATGTTTATTTTCATGAAATTCAACATGCTTCTATGTTTTCATACAAGTTATACTATATGTATATATCTATCTTCATGTTATAATACAATCAAGAATCATGTTTACAATCATGTTTATATAATTCATGGGCTACTAAGTAAATTATATCCATGTTCATGTTTTGGGAGTTGCACAGATTACCAAGAAGGTTTAATACCTGAAACTACGTATGCCAGCGTAGGATAAGGATCGCTCCGCCCAGTTAGGACGATTCCTTCATGTTTACCCATTGCGGGTTATTGGATCCATTCATGTTCATGTTCATGTCTTGTACCCTAGCAAGGTACAAGATGGCTTAGTTGATCGGGTAGAGATCAGACGCCACGTGCTTATGTGGTGGTCACATGTCACTTATACAATTGCTCTCCCAGAGATATCTTTACAGACTTGAAATATTTTATTCATGTTATACATATTCATGTCAGATGATATGCATGTTCATGTTCAGCTTACAGATACAGTTTCAATTCTGTTATTTCATGTGCCATGCTTATTCCGTACAGTTGCTTTACATACCATTATAATTCGAATGTACTGACATCCCTATTTATTTTTCACGAGAGACTGCATTTCACGATGCGGTTACGGATGACGGATCGACTCGTTAGGACTGCATGTACTAGCTATTAGTGAGCCCCATCTCATTCGAGGTTTTATCTTTATTTGTTTATTGCCAGTTATGCAGTAAAGGTGTGTCTGGGGCCTTGTCCCGGTAAACAGTTTAGCATGTCAGAGATACTTTGAATTCATCCTGACAGATACAGGATCCTTAACCATTGAACATAATCTAAAAGATTATCGTGGTCCAGACAGTATTGAATATTCAAAATTCACCATTAACAAAGTCATCAGTCCATTTCAATGGAACGTGGATCACCTCCACACACCAATGATATTATCATAACAACATAGGCCCGTCTTAGTGTGAGGCAACCGGATAAATACCGGCTAAGACGTTGGCAAGCCTGAATAGACCGCCGTCGCTCGAAAGGCAGGAGGCCGTAGAAATGAGCAGGACACGGTTTGATGTTCCAGTCCCCAAGACCACATAGGCAAGAGATATAGACACCTAGCACCCTAGAGGAACAGGATATTAAGAATTAAGAAAGATAAACAGTAGAACTGTAGATTACTCCAAGAAAGAACATCGAGACCAATAACAGAGAAAGTAGATGTACCCATGTAGGATAGTATACACCCAACAAACTCTTTCTAAAAATAATAATTATTTTATATAAAAATGAAAACGCTTCCTTTTTTCGAAAGGTTATCTTTTTACAATGAAAGTCTTCGAGACTATAAAAATGATATAAAAGAAATAAAGAAAGAAATTGCTTCTTTAGAAAGTCAATTACAATTTAGACAGTGTCTAGAACACCCAAGAGTTCTTTATTATTTTAATAAACAAGATGAGAATAGAAACATCTCATTAGAAGATGTGTCTGAATCTATCAAGACACTCATGGTCCTAATAGAAGTTAGCAAAGACAATTTGCGAATAACAAAGAATAGTATTAAGTGGGTTGATGGACAACTCAGTAAATACGCAGCCTCTTATTAATCATAAGTTTAACCTCAGATAAACAAGAGATAATAAATAGTAACAATTTATCAGCTGTAGCTACCAAGATAGCTAAAGTAGAAAATGATTTACAGAATTGGAATATTCCTAAGGAACCATTCCGATCAATCTATAATATAGGAAAGTTTGATTTTGTAAGAAGTTACAATATTAAAACTTGTGAATCAACCATAGCCATCAATAGTTCGTTAGAAACTATTAAACTATTACAAGTTCAAGATATTAAAAGATATCAAAGAAATTTTAATTTCTTACATATAGGACTTATCCAAGTTGCGGTCAAACCTCTGCGCATTAGGTTTAGATACGCCTTTATGTCTCTTATTAAGAGATGATAGATTATTAAACTTTGATGATTCATTATTAGGAGTATTACAAAGTAACCTAGCTAATGGCCCGGTATACTTTAATTGCTATCCTAATTTTTCAGTAGATATTAATGATCAAAACGTACTAGATACGTTAACTCTTAATATTAAGACTAGAAACATGAATAGCAAAGTTAATACAAAAGAAATAGCTATAATATACAGAATATATTACAGACTTATGAAAACAACCTTAGCTCCAAAAGCTAAAAGTGTAAGCCCCAAAGGAGTTACTATGCTCATGGAATCAAGCCAAGAACATAGTAGTACCTTTGTTCCTAAATTAATAAAATGGGATGATATTTTATCAAAAGATGAATGGCGTTTTAATGCCATAACTCAGCCAAAAGCTGAACCAGAGAGTTCAACTATTGAGCAAGTTATTCAGCACCCAGATGGATCTATCGATTTAAAATTCCTTAGATCTAACTCGATTCGTGAATCATCTTCAAGTTGCTGAATGTCTTATACCCGACCTTTGTCAAGCCATAGAACGTCTTTTTCAAGACCTTCTTCTTTTAAACCCCCGGAGGAAGTAGGTACTAACGACGACCCTATGGCAGAAGAAATTAATAGAAAACTTAAAGGAGTAGATTTTAGACAAACTATTCCTAAAGTTTATTATCATTCACAATAATCAGAAGTTAATTCATCTAGTCCAACGGCTAGCGACATGAATATACAAGAAGAAAAAGACACCTTAGATGTTATTAAAGAAGATAACTTTATACCAGATTATAAAGCCTTAGATGACGAAATGAAAAGTCATAAAAAGAAGTTTGAATGGTATAAAGAAACCCACAGTGTTGAATCTAGACTTAACCATAAGATAGAATTGTTAGATGATATTAGAAGAACCAAAAGAATATAAAATTCTTTAGCTGGTTTAGGAAAACTGGAAAAGTTCCCAGCAAAAGGGAATCTTTATCCATGATCGTTAATAAATGGTATACAAGGAATAGAGGAACCATAGAATCCCAAGTTCCACCATTAGAAGAAATAATTATACCTATAGGCAAGGAAACCATAACTGCCTCTCCCTTTAAGAGAGAAGGAATGGATTCAAATGCTGCTATCAAAACTAAGGATATCAATAAGATAATCCAACAAAATAATTATACAAACCAATTGCTGCACACTATTTCTAATCAAATGATAAAAGAAACTAATAAGCAAACAATTCCAATAAAAACTACAGAATCAATATTGGAAAAACATCCAATAATTAAATTACCAGAATTTTCTAAATTCCCAAAATTAAATAAAGAATTTAATCTAGAAGATGAAATTCTAGAAAAAATTAATAAACAGTTAAAAATTACTGAAACCAAATTAGCTAATAAAGCTACCTCTAGTAATTCGAACACTAAGAAACTTAGTATGAAAGAACTAGAAGAAGAGCTAAAAAAGTGGAAAGAATTAAATAAAGCCCAGGGAAATACAACTGGAACCTTAACAACATTAACCCAAACTCCTAAAGAAGTTCAAAGGTTAACCAATACAAGGCATCCTATGAAAAAGAATTATTACAAAAGACCGTCGTTTCCAGACGTCCAATTTGAAGAAGATATCTATCTAACTGGAATATCTCATAGTGGATCAGATATTAGTGAATGGAATATAGATGGTTTAGCATAAAGCCAAATCTATAAAAAAATTACATGAAATGGGTATCGCTATTACAGCATACAAAGGTAGAAGCGCTGGAGATAGACACGCAGCAACTATGATTGTTTCTAGTTTTACGGGAACATTAAAAAATTGGTGGGATAATTATCTTACTGAAGTTAATAGAGCCCAAATTCTAGGAGCAGTATCAATAGAAACTACCTTAAAAATGGAAGGTGATGTTCAATTAGCTGTTGATGAAGCAAGAGAAGATGCTTCAGCAACGTTAATTTACAGTATTGCTAAACACTTTATTGGAGAACCAAAACTTTTCCAAGATAGAAGTTTAGAATTATTAAACAATCTTAGATGCCCCAAATTAGATGACTTTAGGTGGTATAAAGATATGTTTTAGAAAAGGTCATGATAAGAGAAGACTGCAATAATGATTTTTGGAAAGAAAGATTTATTAGCGGGTTACCATCTTTGTTCGCTGAAAAGGTTAGAACAAAAATTAAGGATAGATTTAATGGAAGAATTCCTTACGAGAATCTTACTTATGGAGATATAATTAGTTTTATTAATGTTACAGGACTTGATCTCTATACAGATTTAAAACTAAAACAATCCCTTAAGAAAGATCAATATCAATCTCGAAAGGATTTAGGAAGTTTTTGTCAAGATTTTGGTTTTGAAAAGATTTCCGCTCCTTCCAAAAGTAAAACAGTGAAAGGATCTAATTCCTCAAAACATAGGAAGAAGAAAGATCCAGAAAAATCTTATAAAAAGAAAAGATTTAAAAGAACACCGAAAAAGAGTTTAGGTGACACATGCTGGACATGTGGCAAGAAAGGCCATAGATCTAGTGAATGTAGAGTCAATATTAAAAAGAAAAACAAGATTAATCTTTTAGATATTGATGATAAGGTTAAGAAAGAATTATATTCAATTCTTGAAGAGAACGATAACTCCTCATCTTCTCAAAGAAAGAAGATAGTGATATTGAATTAGCTACGGACAATAGTTTACGCTATTAGTTCTTCGGACGAAGAATGTGATTGCACAGGAACTATTTGTACTTGTGGACAAAATTCATTAAAAGTTATTACTAAAGAATCGAAAGAATTCTTATTTGATTTAATTAAACATATTAATGATAAAGATGTTAAGAAAGAATATCTGATTAAATTAAAAGATATCGTTCTTAATAGTCCTGGGGATAAACCCTCAATTGAACCCTTTAACATGAAAAATGTTATGAATAGGTTTGTTTCAAAAGAACAACAACCCACAGTTCAAGATTTACAGATAGAATTAATTTCGGTAAAAACGAAATTAAAAATATTAAGACAACACTTAATAAAGTTGAAATGGATTACATCGTGTCACGACCCAACCCCGTAGGCCTTGACTAGTGCCCGATCTGGACACTCGTATACGTACCAGTTAGTTATAATCAACCCGAAACTAAACATAATATGGAAACTTGTAACAACAAAACGTCGTCTCAGAACTGTCACATATATATCAAGGTAACCTGTCTCCTGAGGAGTCACAACCAATCAAAAGATGACATAGTACACGAGCCGACAAGGCTGTCATAACGTATGGGAACGTCCCAACTATTTATACGCAAGCCGACAAGGCTGCCACTACATACAACATCCCAACATAAGTCATATTAACACAGCTAAACAACATCTATACACAACCCACACATATGTCTACAGACCTCTAAGAGTATCAACGGTGACATATGACGGGACAGGGCCCCGCCGTACCCCTGGATAAACATATGTATACATCAAAAGGATCTGTACCAAAAGTCTAGACTCCGGAACAACGGAGCACTCCAAGACAGCTGAGTAGAAGTCCTAAGCTAGAGGATCACCAAAGCGAGTATCTGCACCTGCGGGCATGAAACGCAGCCCCCCGAAGAAAGGGGGCGGTACAAGATATGTCTTCGAGTATATAAAGCATGAAATACAATAAGGAAGATCATAGCTGAAGTAAAGAATTCCAGGAGACAAGTATGATAATCAAGAAATCACTGTACCTGTGCCTTATAAAATAAAATCATGCATATCATTATCATATACCATACCCGGCCCATTATGGGACTCGGTGAATAATAGTCGTGTACACGTATACCATACCCGACCCATCATGGGACTCGGTGCCATAATCATATCATCATATCATCATATCATCATATCATTATATACCGTACCCAGCCCTCTAGTGAGGGACTCGGTGAACAATGCAGTGAAACTGTGCACGAATACATACCCGGCCCATCAGGGGACTCGGTGAAAGATATACTAACAGCGTGCACGAGCAGAGTAGTGAACAACCATATGCAAACTAAATCATCATCTGAGACTTAATGAAATGTGTAGAATGAACTAACACTCGAATATCAAAGGCGATAGTCATGTTAAGTACCCTCTGAACGTCACTATGGACTATATCAAATAGAGCCTTAGGAATCATAGACATGTATCAAGATAATGTGAAACAGCTTTCGGAAGTCAAGAACATTAGTCATCGTAGAGTCTCTAAGAATAGGAGCTTATACATACTGACTACTATCCAACGTATAGAAGACTTGAGAGGAAATAGTTCAATTACCTTAAGAGTTCTAATATCAAGAAGTGAATAAGAATCATGAATCACATTCGAAACTTATGAATAGAATTACCCCAAAGCTCATATCATACGTCACTTATATCTAAGACATGCCAAAAGAAAGAAAGGATAGCTTTACTTACCTTTAACGCTTATCCGTAACACAATACGTATTGATGCCAGGCCCAAGTGTCTCAACCTCTATTAAGACGTCAAGAACTATGGTTAAGCTACGGGGAGATTCAAAACGTATTCCAACGTTAGTAGCTCCTTTCTAGAAAATTAGACGACGTTTCCCTTATATTCAAACCAACTACATAACAACCAAGTTAATATCAATAACCACACGTTCAAGCACTATATTGAGACTAATCAAGACAAGATTCGAGAACACTCCGAACAGCCCGCATGACATTTCAAATCAGCCCACATATTACAACAACACAATATGTACTCTTAACTATACTTAATCTTCCAATTCAACAAGAATAACAACATGCCCAAAATAGCCCCTATTCACAACATAAAAAGATGCCCGATAATCCCACGAACGTCTACAAATACACCAAGCAAACCACATATGCTTCTTATACATTATCTCATACACTCCTTTCATCTAAATTAGTGAATTATACCAGCAAACACACGACAACAACATCATTCATTCATATGCAAGAAAACTACATTAATATCACAATAAGTTCTTACAACAACCCACAAAACAAATTCAACTTCAACTTTAACCATTTAATTCCTTCATTCTCATCACATAATCCATGTTTACAACAACCACAATGCTACTTAAAAATAATTCACCAATTTTAACTAAAACAGCCCCCTTACACGGCTCAAACCACATCTCAACTTCAACATACACAATTCTTTAGATTCAATTCATATTTACCAAATCATCCAAGTCCAAACCACTCCTAAAACATGTAAAAGAAGATTAAACCTTACCTTAACAACTTGGCTCCTTAACGTGGCTGAAATTAGTGGATTGAAAAGATAAATGTTCTTGCTGCTCCAATGACTAGTTCACGTTGCTATAGACCCTTCAAATGGTTGAAATACCTTGGAAAATAAATTTTTGGATCAACAATTTTGGGCTTCACCATGGACAGCCATGGCCGAACCTCTTTCTATCTCTAGCCTTACTTGTTGAAGATGAAATGAGCTAAATGACTTATTAGCTAGTCATCAACTTACCATATATATGGTGTCCAAGGGCTGGACATGTGCCCCACTCAAGGCATGGGCCAATCAGATTTGGCCATGCCGTGGTGGGGTCCACTCGGCCCACTAACCTCCTATTTAATGATAATTAGTCTTAATCCCCACTTAATAATCTAATCATGGTTAATTAATCCCTAATCTCCATTAATATTTCTATACCAATTAAAATTTATAAGCCATTCGTGTACTAATTAAAATTGGAGATTAAAAGTCTCTATCTCATATCCCAAAATAATCTTGTCCTTAAACTTATCTCAATTCGCTTAAAAATATTCCGATGTACAAAAATACGGGATATAACACATCACTGATCAAATCTTATCTCAGACAAGAAAAGAATCTCTTGCAGAAGATAATGAAAATGATGTATCCGATGAATCATCACAAAATTCAAAAAAAATAATGACGTCATGAATGATGTCACAGATCACAATGATATTATCCTATCAGATAATAACAAACCTGCAGAAGTAATAATGATTAAAGCTCAAAGCTGGCATATCCTTGTCACTTTAAGAGTAGGAAACATTATGCTCTAAAAATTAGCATTAGTAGATTCAGGAGCAGATAAAAACTGCATCCTAGAAGGATTAATACCTACTAAGTACTTAGATAAAATCGCTAAATTATACTAAACCTTGGTGAAATGCTAAAAATTAATTATAAGCTTTCAAAAGGACACATCTGTAATGATGGAATTTGCTTTATAAATGAATTTGTTGTTACTAGAGATATTAATGAAGCAATAATCCTAGGAACTCCATTCATAACTCAAATAAAACCCTATTATGCTAGACTAGACGCAATCTATACCACCATATTAGGAAAGGAAATTAAATTTCCTTATCTAACCACTATTTCCCAAGAGGAAAGTAATTCAATTAAAAATCAAACGATTTTTAAAATTAATTGTTTATCTAATCAAATTTAATTCTTAAAAGATGACATTAAACTTAAAAAGATAGAAAAAACTCTAAAAACCCCAGGAATGATAGGGAAAATTATACAGTTTCAAGAACAACTTGAAAAACAAGTTTGTTCTGATCTACCAAATGCTTTTCGGGAAAGAAAGCGACACATAGTGGAACTCCCATATATTGACGGTTTTAATGAACAGGCTATTCCTATAAAAGCAAGGCCTATTCAAATGAACCATGGATTAATGAAAGTTTGTAAAACAGAAATTAATGATCTTCTACAAAAAAAGATAATTAGACCTTCTAAGTCTCCTTGGAGCTGTTCAGCTTTTTATGTAAACAAGAATGCTGAGAAAGAAAGAGGATCTCCAAGGTTGGTTATTAATTATAAACCATTAAACAAGGTCTTACAATGGATTAGGTACTCGATACTTAATAAAAGAGATTTATTAAAAAGAACTTACAAAGCAAATGTTTATAGTAAGTTTGATATGAAATCAGGATTTTGGCAAATTCAAATTCTTTGAAAAAGATAAATATAAAACAGCATTCAATGTCCCTTTTGGACAATATGAATGGAATGTAATGCCTTTTGGGTTAAAAAATGCCCCTTCAGAATTTCAGAATATAATGAATAATATATTCAACCCCTGTAGTCATATGTCTATAGTTTATATAGATGATGTTTTAATATTTTCTGAGGACATTGATTCTCATTTTAAACATCTAAACATTTTTTTTTAAAATTGTTAAATATAATGGTTCAGTGGTAAGTGCTAAGAAGATTAAGTTGTTCCAAACAACAATTAGATTCTTAGGTCATGACCTCTATCAACGAACGTATAAACCCATTTGTAGAGCCATTGAGTTCTCTTCCAAGTTTGCAGATGAGATTCCTGATAAAACCCAATTACAAAGGTTTCTAGGAAGTCTTAATTATGTTGCAGATTTCATTCCAAATGTCAAAAAAATCTGTGAACCCCTTTACAAGCGTCTCAAAAAGAATCCAGTCCCATGGAGTCAAAATCAAACAGAAATGGTCAGAAAAATTAAGACCATTGTCAAAAACCTCCTATGTCTAGGTATTCCAAACCCAGATGCTTTTATGATTGTTGAAACCGATGCTTCTAATGAAGGATACGGTGGAATTCTTAAACAAAGAGTCTCTTTGAATTCTCAAGAACAATTAGTACGGTATACTTGTGATACGGAATTCACAAAAGAATTATAGTACTGTTAAAAAAGAAATTTTATCTATAGTACTATGTATTACAAAGTTTCAAGATGACTTGATAAATTAAACATTTTTATTACGAGTTGATTGTAAATCAGCTAAAGAGATTTTACAAAAAGATGTTAAAAATCTTGTTTCCAAATAGGTTTTTGCCAGATGGCAAGCACTATTATCCAGTTTTGATTTTGAAATCGAATTTATTAAAGGCGATTTAAACTTTTTACCAGATTTTCTTTCAAGGAAATTTCTACAGGGTAACCATGAGGCCAGGAGCCCCCACATCCCCTTTCCACAAAAGAAAGATTTTATTACCAAATAGGTATTCGGACCTTAGCCGAATTTCCTTCACCACTAAGGCCCATGAGGCCTATCTTTACTAACGGACAAATTTAACCATACTTGGTTCTATTGATGTAAAAAGAACCATCATCGCACCATTCGAAGAACAAAGCCCTTCTACCGGTTTATCACGAGGAAAAATCCAAACAAGTGATTGTTACAAAATGAAGACCCCAGAGTCTTTTGCACAAGCAGTTGACCCCAACATTTCTACAGCAAAGGAAGAAAAATAGCAGGCAACTCTAGAAGAATTTGCCATCATCAACAAAACCGAGATACCAGTCTTGGCACTTGACAAACAATATGAAAATTGGAAGGTAGAAGATGTACTAAAACCTTGCTACACTAACCGCAATTATGTTGACACAGATGATCCTATTAAAACTAGGAGATACTTTAAATTCATCCTGACAGATACAGGATCCTTAACCATTGAACATAATCTAAAATATGATCATGATCCAGACAGTATTGAATATTCAAAATTCACCATTATCAAAGTCATCAGTCCATTTCAATGGAACGTGGATCACCTCTACACACCCATGATATTATCAGAACAACAGAGACCTATAATTATTATAATTATGAAAATCGGTACAACTTTATGTATGTACGACCTATTACTCACACAGTTTCGTAAAATACGTGAACGGTTTTCTAAGTCCATTATCCCCGCATGGTTCCAATATGGAAAAGATTTGAGGCACTATAGCCACCAATAGCTTCAAAAGCATTATGAAAACTTCCAGACGGAGCAAGGGATCTCCACATTACCATAGCATATTAAATTATGCAAATATTATGTTGCTAAAAGAATATCCTATATTCTCAGTTGGTCATTTGACATCGTCCAAGTTGTAGGATTAAACATTTAAGCAAAACCATAAAAATAAAAGGATGGATTCCTAATGATAAAAAACAAAAGGAAAACAACCATTAGGAACAGATCAAAAGAATCCAAAGCGGATCTAAAGAAAAAGCTACGCGTGCTTTGAGCATTAGAAGAACGGATCCTTTAGAAATTCAAGAATTATTAGATACAGCTTCATCATCAACCAGCGACAACGGTGATATGTTGGACCCACAAGGAGTGGCCCAAGCATATCTTTATTATGATTTAAGATAATTTGCCTCTTCAGAAAAGCAGAAGGCAAGAGTCAAAAGCAAGCAAAGTGGCCGACAAACTTTACAAAAGCAGCCGTCCAACTTTTCAAAAAGGAGATAGACAGATGGTAGACAACTTTATAAAAGTAGCCGCCCCAACTTTCAAAAAACAGAATGGCATCTTCAAGGATAGCCGTCCACATGTAAACATCTTAGAATAATAATCATTTAATCGAGGCCTATATAAGGTTCTCAAGCTGTAACTAGAAAGGCATCCAAAAATTACCCATTTTCAAAATAGCCTTCTCTTCTCCTCTCTCCCTATGTAAATTTCCCTTTCAAGCTTTCAATGTTTGAATAAAAAGCTTTAAGCATTTGTAAGTATTTTCCTTTATATTTTATTTTTCGCATTTATTTTCAGTTAATAATTTTAGTCTATAAAAGATCCTTTAAATGGTATCAGAGCCAAGTATGAGTGGCTAAAGTCTCATACAATCCTAAGGTTCAGTCGAAATCATGTTATAATCTTGCCATGTTCTTATACTGTTTGTAGTCCAGAACTACTGTTCATCTTCCTCAGTCTTTAATACCTTTATTCTCCAGTGTCAAATAGTGTCAACCATCTTGAGGTCTTAGTGTGAGGCAACCGGATAAGTACCGGCTAAGACGTTGGCAAGCCTATTAATCTTTTAGATGTTGATGATAAGGTTAGGAAAGAATTATATTCAATTCTTGAAGAGAACGATAACTCCTCATCTTCTCCAGAAGAAGATAGTGATATTGAATTAGCTAACAATAGTTCGCTATTAGTTCTTCGTACGAAGAATGTGATTGCAAGAACTATTTGTACTTGTGGACAAAATTCATTAAAAGTTATTACTAAAGAATCGAAAGAATTCTTATTTGATTTAATTAAACATATTAATGATGAAGATGTTAAGAAAGAATATCTGATTAAATTAAAAGATATCGTTCTTAATAGTCCTAGGGTTTAGGTGTCTTTTTCTTCTTGTATATTCATGTCGCTAGCCGTTGGACTAGATGAATTAACTTCTAATTGTTGTGAATGATAATAAACTTTATACCAGATTATAAAGCCTTAGATGACGAAATGAAAAGTCATAAAAAGAAGTTTGAATGGTATAAAGAAACCCATAGTTTTGAATCTAGACTTAACCATAAGATAGAATGGTTAGATGATATTAGAAGAACCAAAAAGAATTTAAAATTCTTTAGCTGGTTTAGGAAAACTGGAAAAGTTCCCAGCAAAAGGGAATCTTTATCCATGATCGTTAATAAATGGTATACAAGGAATAGAGGAACCATAGAATCCCAAGATCCACCATTTGAAGAAATAATTATACCTATAGGCAAGGAAACCATAACTGCCTCTCCCTTTAAGAGAGAAGGAATGGATTCAAATACTGATATCAAAACTAAGGATATCAATAAGATAATCCAACAAAATAATTATACAAACCAATTGTTGCACACTATTTCTAATCAAATGATAAAAGAAACTAATAAGCAAGCAATTCCAATAAAAACTACAGAATCAATATTGGAAAAACATCCAATAATTAAATTACCAGAATTTTCTAAATTCCCAAAATTAAATAAAGAATTTAATCTAGACGATGAAATTCTAGAAAAAATTAATAAACAGTTAAAAATTACTGAAACCAAATTAGCTAATAAAGCTACCTCTAGTAATTCGAACACTAAGAAACTTAGTATGAAAGAACTAGAAGAAGAGCTAAAAAAGTGGAAAGAATTAAATAAAGCCCAGGGAAATACAACTGGAACCTTAAAAACATTAACCCAAACTCCTAAAGAAGTTCAAAGGTTAACCAATACAAGGCATCCTATGAAAAAGAATTAGTACAAAAGACCGTCGTTTCCAGACGTGTAATTTGAAGAAGATATCTATCTAACTGGAATATCTCACAGTGGATCAGATATTAGTGGATGGAATATAGATAGTTTAGCAGAAAGCCAAATCTATAATAAAAATTACATGAAATGGGTATCGCTATTATAGCATACAAAGCTAGAAGCGCTGGAGATAGACACGCAGCAACCATGATTGTTTCTGGTTTTACGGGAACATTAAAAAATTGGTGGGATAATTATCTTACTGAAGTTAATAGAGCCCAAATTCTAGGAGCAGTATCAATAGAAACTACCTTAAAAATGGAAGGTGATGTTCAATTAGCTGTTGATGAAGCAAGAGAAGATGCATCAGCAACGTTAATTTACAGTATTGCTAAACACTTTATTAGAGAACCAAAACTTTTCCAAGATAGAAGTTTAGAATTATTAAACAATCGTAGATGCCCCAAATTAGATGATTTTAGGTGATATAAAGATATGTTTTTAGAAAAGGTCATGATAAGAGAAGACTGCAATAATGATTTCGGGAAAGAAAGATTTATTAGCGGGTTACCATCTTTGTTCGCTGAAAAGGTTAGAACAAAAATTAAAGATAGATTTAATGGAAGAATTCCTTACGAGAATCTTACTTATGGAGATATAATTAGTTTTATTAATGTTACAGGACTTGATCTCTGTACAAATTTAAAACTAAAACATTCCCTTAAGAAAGATCAATATCAATCTCGAAAGGATTTAGGAAGTTTTTGTCTAGATATTGGTTTTGAAAAGATTTTCGCTCCTTCCAAAAGTAAAACAGTGAAAGGATCTAGTTCCTCAAAACATAGGAAGAAGAAAGATCCAGAAAAATCTTATAAAAAGAAAAGATTTAAAAGAACACCGAAAAAGAGTTTAGGTGACACATGCTGGACATGTGGCAAGAAAGGCCATAGATCTAGTACATGCAGAGTCAACATTAAAGAGAAAAACAAGATTAATCTTGTAGATGTTGATGATAAGGTTAAGAAAGAATTATATTCAATTCTTGAAGAGAACGATAACTCCTCATCTTCTCCAGAAGAAGATAGTGATATTGACTTATCTACAGACAATAGTTCTGCTATTAGTTCTTCAGACGAAGAATGTGATTGCACAGGAACTATTTGTACTTGTGGACAAAATTCATTAAAAGTTATTACTAAAGAATCGAAAGAATTCTTATTTGATTTAATTAAACATATTAATGATGAAGATGTTAAGAAAGAATATCTGATTAAATTAAACGATATCGTTCTTAATAGTCCTAGGGATAAACCCTCAATTGAACCCTTTAACATGAAAAATGTTATGAATAGATTCGTTTCAAAAGAACAACAACCCACAGTTCAAGATTTACAGATAGAATTAATTTAGGTAAAAAAATGAAATTAAAAATATTAAGACAACACTTAATAAAGTTGAAATGGATTACATCACTGAACAAATCTTATCTCAGACAAGAAAAGAATCTCTTGCAGAAGATAATGAAAATGATGTATCCGATGAATCATCACAAAATTCCAAAAATAATGACGTCATGAATGATGTCACAGATCACAATGATATTATCCAATCAGACAATAACAAACCTGCAGAAGTAATAATGATTAAAGCTCAAAGCTGGCATATCCTTGTCACTTTAAGAGTAGGAAACATTATGCTCGAAAAATTAGCATTAGTAGATGCAACAGCTGCCTAAAAGGGCAAGACAGTGATAGGGAGGCGGACTGAACGGGAGTCCCCGGTGCATACACAAGAGGGTGAGTCCCGTAATGAGGCTCCATCTAGAACTTCTCACACTCCGCCTATTGTAGAAGGCATGAAGGGGCCTCAGCTCCAGCCCCAATGCCTTCAATTCCTCCACCGGGTACTTCGGGCCAGTAGATGACCGAGGCTATTCAGTTATTGACCCGACTAGTTCTTGCTCAAGCTCGCCGCGCGAGTCTTTGGTCTATGTGATAGAGCGACTAGTGTCAGAGCCCGTGATTTTATGAGTTTAAATCCTCTAGAAGTTTTTGGATCAAGGCCGGATGAAGACCCACAGGGCTTTATAGATGAGATGTTGAGGACGCTAAGAATAATACATGCTTCCGATATGGAGTTAGTGGATTTGGCTTACTATAGGTTGCGGAATGTAGCTGTTCTATGGTATAATAATTGGATATCTTCGAGAAAGGAGAATACACCTCCCCCGGTATGGCAAGAATTCGTAGATGCTTTCATCCACCACTATTTGCCACCCAAGGTTCGAAGGGCCCGAGCCGACAGGTTCTTGAATCTAAAGCAAGAAAATATGAGTGCTCGGGAGTACAGTCTCCATTTTAATTCATTGGCTAGGTATGCTCCGACCTTGGTAGCCAATATGGGAGACCGGGTGTATCAGTTCGTGAGTGACTTAGGGCCACATTTGATCAAAGATTACTTGACAGCTTTATTCTAGGAAGGGATGGACATCTCTCGTATTCAAGCCCATGCCCAGAATTTAGAAGAGCAGCAGCAACCGCACAGGGGTGAGCACGATGTTGATAGAGGGCATAGTAAGAGGGCCAGATCTACCGGTACTAGTGGTGAGCATAGAGGGGGTCAGAGGCAACAACACTCCAGATATTTAGGCCAGTCCGCAGCTAGTGCACCTCCTCGATTTGCGAGTAGGAGATTTGACCGCCCCATTTATTTTGGACCAAGTCAGAGCTTGAGAGTTCCAGATTCTCAGTACCGAGATGATTCCAGCCACATAAGACTACCCTTACCACGTTGTACTCAGTGTGGCAACCCACATTCCGGACAGTGTCACTTAGGTTCAGGTGCTTGTTATGCCTGCGGTCGGGTTGGTCACATGATGCGCGATTATCTATTGAGGAATTATAAAGATAGAGCTCAACCCACCGGATCAATGATTGGTTCTTCTTCGACTATGCGCCCTCCTGATCAAGCTTCCCACTCTCCAGCAGGCTGAGGCTAGGGCAAAGGGGGAGCATCTAATTCGAGTGGCCCTCAGTCCCGTATTTATGCATTGGCTGGACGACACGATCTTGAGTCCTCCCCTAACGTTGTCACAGGTATATTATCCGTATTCTCTTATGACGTTTATGCACTGATTGATCCGGGTTCTATCTTGTCGTATATCACTCCTTATATTGCCGGTCGTATTGGGGTGAAACCTGAGCCAATCAAGCCTTTTGAAGTGTCTACTCTTGTTAGTGACCCGGTGATAGCAAGACAAGTATATAGAAATTTTGCGATTATGGTATGTGATCGTCAGACTATAGTTGATTTGATTGAGCTGGAAATGTTAGATTTTGATGTTATTATGGGCATGGATTGGTTGGCCTCTTGTTATGCTAATATGGATTATAGAACAAAAATAGTTCGATTCCAATTCCCAGGAGAACCAGTGCTTGAATGGAAAGGTAATACAGCGTCTCCAAGAGATAGGTTTATTTCCTATCTCAAAGTGAGGAAGATGATTGACAAAGGCTATATTTATCATTTAGTCCATGTTCATGACACCGAAGCAAAGCCGCCGGCTCTTCAATCCATCCCGGTAGTAAATGAGTTTCCGGATGTATTTCCAGATGAGCTTCCAGGTCTTCCACCGGAACGGGAGATTGACTTTACTATTGATGTGCTGCCAGATACCGAACCCATATCTATTCCTCCTTATCGAATTACTCCTGCAGAATTGAAAGACCTGAAGGCACAACTGAAGGATTTGCTCGAGAAGGGATTTATTAGACCCAGTTCATCACCATGGGGAGCACCTGTCTTGTCCATGAGAAAGAAAGATGGTTCTTTGCGAATGTGCATTGATTATAGGCAGTTGAACAAAGTGACAATAAAGAATAAATATCCACTTCTGAAAATTGATGATTTGTTTGATCAATTGCAGGATGCTAAGTGGTTTTCAAAGATAGATCTGATGTCACGACCCAACCCCGTAGGCTGTGACTAGTGCCCGAACTGGATACTCGTATACATATCTGTTAGACATAATCAAACTGAAGCTGAACATCATATAGAAACTTTGTGAAAACATACGTCATCTCAAAACGTCACATACATATATCATGGTAACTTGTCTCCTGAGGAGTTACAACTAATCAAAAGATATCATAATACACGAGCCGACAAGGCTGTCACAACGTACGGGAACATCCCCAAACATATACGCAAGCCGACAAGGCTGCCACTACATACAACATCCCAAAATATATATATATATGCAAGCCGACAAGGCTGCCACTACGTACGGGAACGTCCTAAAATAAGTCATATCGACACAGCTGAACAACATTTATATGCAACCCGCACATACGTCTACAGACCTCTAAGAGTATCAACAATGACATATGACGGGACAGGGCCCCGCCGTACCCCTGGATAAACATATACATATATCAAAAGATCTGTGCCAAAAGTCTAGGCTCCGGAACAACGGAGCACTCCAAGACAGCTGAGTAGAAGTCCTAAGCTGGAGGATCACCAAATCGAGTATCTGCACCTGCGGGCATGAAACTGTTATATCCCGTATTTTGTACATTGGGACAATCCGGTTTAACTATAATAAGTTAGAGACAAAACCATTCCGGGATACAAAGTCGAGACTTTTGA
Organism: Lycium ferocissimum; assembly: GCF_029784015.1. Classification (NCBI taxonomy): domain Eukaryota; kingdom Viridiplantae; phylum Streptophyta; class Magnoliopsida; order Solanales; family Solanaceae; genus Lycium; species Lycium ferocissimum. The sequence continues at coordinate 1,712,768 of NC_081352.1, forward strand.
CCTTCGATTTTATTTTAAGAAATAAGTTGTTCATGAATTTGTTGGCATGAAACATTTAGAAAAATTTGGGACCAAAAGTGGAATAATCGGAAGTTGGAAATCATGCATTTTTAGGCCATTTGGCCGTGTGAGTTGGAGGTGGCTCCCACACATTTTGTGGCCAATTTTAATTGGTCGAACACGTGTGTGGGCCATGGGACACACGTATAACTCTTATATGAAAGCATAAAAGATGACCACTAAGTCATCTTCTCCTCATTCAACACTTAGAAAAAAAAAAGAGAACCTTGGATGAAAAATAAAGGCCATTCGGCCAAGAGCTCAAAAATTGAAGTCCAAAATTAGCCATCACAAAAATATTTCCTTGGTGCAAATCCACTAATTGGAGGTCCCTAGTTAACGTGGAAGTGTTGTTGGAGCGAACAAACCATCCGTTTTGTCAATCGCAAACCCTAGCCTAGTTGTGAAGTTGAAGAAGAAAGGTAAGATTTAATCTTGTTTTATGTGTTATGAATGATGTATGCATGTTGTAGTATGCCAAAATGGATGAAAATCATAAAATATGGCAAGTTGGAGGTGAAGCCGTGTGTGTGATGTATGGCCGTGTGTGTGTGTTGTGTTGTGTAGGAGTAATGAATTAAATTCTAGCTAGCATGTTTTAATTGTTGTAGAGTGAAGAGATGGATGAGAATCATCAAGATATGTGTGTGTAGTGTTGGCGAATATAGGGCCATGTTGTGTGAATGAGAATGGATTAATTCTATTTGGAATTTTGAATGTTGTCGTTGTGAATTCTATGTTGACGATAAGAGTTTAATGACTCAAATTGATATTGTAAGTGTTGCAGACTGATTTGTAGGTGATTGTGCATTTGATGTAATTTCTGTATTTATGAGAGTGACATTGTTAGAGTGTGGATTGTTGGTGCAAATCATGATTTGGAAGTGAGGGATGTGCTATGGATGTGTTCTCGGGTTTGGGGACTGTTTTCGGGTAAATTGGAGCATTTGTTGGATTGTTGGAAATATTGTATGAATTGTTTAAAATGTCCTTGAATATTGTTGGTATGGGTTCGGGTTAGTATTTGAATGTATGAGCGTTGATGGCGGCTTGAATGTAAGCCGTTGAATTGAATGTAATAAATGTTGTTGGATTATGTAGAAAGGGTATTTAATGCTAGAATGCGTTTTGAATTGATTATTGATGTTGCTAGGTTGGTTGTTGGTGTTATTGTTGTTGATTTGGCGAGTTAAATTCTCGGGGTTGGTCTATTTACGGGGGAAATCTTGCCCAAATTTCTGTAGAATTAAGTGCTAATTTGGAATTAATTGCCTAAACGTCTATAGCTAATATGTGATATCCGTTGACGTTGTGTAGACCTTGGGGAGCCCGAGACGTAGGTTGGCATTAGCTTGAGTTGGATTAGCTTTGAGAGCGGACAAGGTATGTAAAGCTCACCCCTTTCTTCTTTTGGCATGCCTTAGTTACAAATAGGCTATGACACGAGCCTCGAGGAAATTCTATTCTCGCAATCCGAGCATGTTTATGACTCTTATTTGTTTCTTGGAATTCTTATGCTTGATATGATGAAATATTGGCCCTTATGTCTTTGGAATATTTGATTTTCAATGTTGCATAAAAAGTTTTGTTTTTAAAGAATTCCGTAACTACGAACGACCGTAACTTTCACAGAAAGGCTCGGATTGCCTCGATATGTTCGTAGGAGATTGTATGGCGTATGATGAGTATGTTTTCCATAGGCGGGCCCGGCTCGGGTCAACACCCGTCCGTGGGTCCCGCGACTCTTCTTTTTGTAATCCTGATGACTTTTGAAAGAATTTGGTATGGCTATTATCCCGATTTCCAAGTATGGTCATTTTACTTATCTTTCGAGTCTATGATAATGATTTTATACATATGGTTACTCACGACTCTGCTCGTGCATTCTGTTGTATCTTTCGCCGGAGTCCGGGCACATTCGTTGTCGTGCGCACTTTGTTATACTCCGGTGTTATCTTTGTGTTATGGTTCGCGAGCCCCTCGCTAGGGCCGGGTTCCGCTTTATTTGGTGTTATCTTGTGATATGGCGTTATGATGTGTGACGGGGATCTGGAGATTTGAAACCTTCTGGTGTTATCTTGTGTGGCGCCATCGACGGGCGGGCGACCATATTTTCTGAGCCCTATGCATGATTTGTATTTTGAAAGTAAACATTTTCGTATTTTGGATATGCATTTGCTTTACGTTACATTTCGATTATGATTGATTTGTTTACTATATCTTACGCTTTGCATACTCGGTACATATTTCGTCGACCCCCGCTTATTCGGGGTCGCGTTTCATGCCGCAGGTACGGACGCACGGTTCGGTGATCCGCGTCCCTAGGACACCCTTTTTTTGTTTGGAGTGCTCCCCTTATTCGGAGCCCACATTTTGGTATATATTCGTTATTTTGCATATGTATTGGTTTGTTCGGGGTACGGCGGGGCCCTGTCCCGTCATATGATTGTTGAGTCTGCATTTAGAGGTACGTAGACGTATATGTGGGTTGTGCCTATTTTGTACTGGTGTGTTTGTATGATATATGTTCTGGGCGATCCCATTCGCCGTTGCAGCCTTGTCGGTGTTATATCCCGTACTTTTGCATATTCGGGAAATTCGAAAATAATTGTGACTTGTAAGAATAAGGCAATATTTTGATTTTGGTCAATATGTAAGTTGTTGTTCTTGAAAAATATGAGTGTGAAATATTGAGGGAGGCCAAGGTTAAAATAGGAATTTTGGAAATTAGTTTCGGGAACTTACAACGAGAGCTACAATCAATTGGGCTCAAACAAAAAAAATAAGAGAAATGAGGCCCAAATATTATGGGGTGGCCGGCTATACTAGCCCAAGCCCATGGGAATATTAATTTATCCATGTGTTAAAATAATATAAGGGGATCATTTGTCATCTTTTAATAGAAGATTCAAGAAAAAAGAAGAAAACCATTGAGAGCTCACAAGGAGCTCTCCTAAGTTTCAAGGAAAAAAAATAAAAAAATTCCAAGTTCTTCAATCTTCATCCTAAAATCTTGTTCTTCTTGCATTCTTATTAAGTTCAAGACGCCCTTCGACGTGGTATAATTAGTTAAGCGAAAGAACCGCGTTTGTGGCAAGTTGAAATTTGAAGAAAAAGGTAAGAATTTCATTCTTTTGTGTTGTGGAATAAGTTTATATGTTATAATGATTAGAATTGAATGAGAATTTTGGAATTGTGATGTGTGTGTGCATGGCCGTGCATGTGTGTGAAGTGGTGTGTGGCCGTGTAGTGTGCATGGTGTAGGGAAGGTGAATTAAATTTTGTTTAACTTGTTAGTTGTGTCGTTGTGACATTTGTGACGTAAATAAGGCTTAAACGATTTAAGTGGGCATGGAAATTTGGTTGTAGGTTGTCATGGGAATTTATGTGACTTTTTATATAATTTTTACGCAATTATGAAGGTAAGATTTTAAATGTGAATGATGGTCAGTGTTGATGAATTTGGGGGACGGAAATGTGTTATGAACATTTATGTTGGAGAGTGGAGGTTTTGAATGAATTAGGATTTCGGTGGAATTTTAGTATGTTTCGCCAATATTTTGTATAATGATACGAAACGCTTCCGAATGGTGTTGGAATGATTTGATTAGTAAATGAATATGAGAATGTTGGTATTGAATTGGAAATGTGAAGTGAAAATGAAAGATGTTGCATTATTCGGAAAATAAGACTATTTATGTTAGAATGCATTTCTAGCCGATCGTTGATGTTGTTGGTATTATTGTTGGTTTGGTTGTTGGTATTTGAGGCCGAGTTAAATCTCGGGGGTGTTGTATGTATAGGGGGATCTTTGCCCAAATTTATATGAGACAAGTATTGGCTAAGATTGGAATTTTAAGCCTTATGAATAGTAATTGGCAAATCTGTGACCATTTGTAGGTTTTGAACGAAACGGGATTTGAGTTTGGACAAGCGTAAGGCACAACTAAGGTATGTAAAGCCTACCTTTTCTCCATTCGGCATGTCCTAGTCATACTAGGTTAAGATCGGAGCCTCGGGGGTAATCTTGCTCTTGGAAATCCGAGTTTGATTATGAGTACTATTCATTCAGCGCATTTGAACTATAATCCTTACATTTGGTTGAAAGAATGTTTAAACTTCCGTAACTTCCGCAAATGCACCCGAATCGTTTCGAAACTTTCATAGATGACCTTATGGACCCTAATATTTGTAACTCATGTCCGCCGCCTCGGCTTGATCCGAGTGGGCCCGCAATCCCGAGATCTATGCGTATAACCCTATTTATCCTATTTCCGTGCGAGAAATTATGGAAACCTTTGGCTATCGTCGCATAAGTTTGTTATAAGTATCCGGTAACTACGATATATAAGTCTTTGAATGCGAGTATTGTGACACGAATATTTTGATACGGGTAATATGATAAAAGTACTCAACTGCGAGGATTCCAGCATATGTATCTTGATACATGAATTCTGACATAAGTAGTCTATTATAAGCATTTCGATGTAAACATTTGAATATGAGAACTTAGGCACAAACATTCGATACAAGTATTCGACATAGGTGTTCCGATAACGGTATTTTGGCGTGAGGATCCCGACACTAGGTATTACGATGTAAGTGTTCCGATACAATTATCTGACATAAATATTCTAACATAAGCACTTTTGACATACGTATTGGGTTATAGATAGTATGCTATGAGTAATACGATTTCATTATTGAAATAAGTACTTCGGTACAAGTAGTTCGATGTGAGTACCCCCGATCTGATATAAGTATTTTTATATGAATATTTTGGGATAAGTATTCCGACATACGCGCTCCGATGTGAATGTTCTGATATGGTTTGATATAAGAAGTCGGTTACGGGTAATCTGTTATAAATATTTTGCTAAAAGTATTTTACTATAAGTACTTTGATATAAATATTCTAACATAAGTCTTTTGATACAAGCACTCTGACACAAATATTTTAATATAATAATATTGGCATAAACATTCGATTAAGTAATACATTACGAATATTCGGACGATCCATTCGATCATTCTATAGTGTCTTGACTTATACGTACTCGGTTTCTTACTACTCTACTCGTGCCAACTTTGTTATGATCCCCTTCGCCGGATCCGGGGGTATGTATCGTGCGTTTGGTTCGCCGAGCCCCCTTTGTACGAGGCGGGTTCACACATAAATTACGAAGTACGAGGTGTTCGGTTCGAAGTGCGTGGTATCTCCGTCCGTCCGGTTCACCGTGTATTTGGAGTATGATGTGTCGTCTCCCGATCTTGTGGTATATGTCCGTCTCGGGGGTACGGTGGTCGGATCCGAATGCTTGTGGTATATGTCCGTCTCCGGTTACCGTGTGCGGTTCTGGGGTACTATGGTATATGTCCGTCCCCAGTTACCGTGTATATACATTATGATGTGACCGGTTCCCGGGTTCTCGTGGTATTTGTCCGGTTCCCGGGGTACCGTGTCTATGTTATGATATGTACGGTTTCCCGGCGTGGTATATGTCCCCGGGCACCGAGCCTATGTTATGATATGATGGCGCCAGAGACGGGAGTGGCGACCATGTTCCTGTGCCTCGTGCGTGACTCCGATTTGCATCACTTAAAAATCTTAAAGTAGGCATTTTGATATTCTGATAAGGTACGCATTTTTTGTACTTTTGACTCCGATCATGATTCAGTATGTCAACTTCTGCACCTTTGATTTGGATAAGGCTCTGTCCGCTATACCTCTGTATATCTGATTCTGATTATGGCTTGATGATTATACTTCTGTACATCTGGATTTGTTTATGATTCTGTTTACAGTATTCCCGACTTTACATACTCGGTACATTTTTAATCGACCCCTTTCTTTGTTTTGCGTTTCATGCCACGCGAGTCTAGACGCGTCTTTGAGGAGATTGGCCAGCCTAGGACATTTGTTCTGCGGTTCGGAGAGCTCCTTTGATCCGGAGCCCATACTTTTGGTACAGATCTTTTAGTTATACATGTCTTTGTGTTTATGACTACTGCAGGTACGGCGGGGCCATTTTGTCCGTCATATGATTACATTTTCTATATTAGGAGCTGTAGACATATATGTGGGTCATGGGTTGCCATTGTTCGGTTATGTCTGTAGTTTGTGCTAACGGCCTTACCGGCTGGTTTATATATATATTTATGATTATGTCCCGGTATGATATGTACGATATTTGCGATCGCTTCAGATTAATATCCTTATAAGTTAGCAATGTTGGGCGTGAATAAGATATGATTATGTCGATTCGGTGAGTAGGTGCGTACGGGTGTCCAGCTAGGACACCAGTCGCGGCCCACGGGGCTGGGTCGTGACAGTCGGCTCGCATTTGTATATGTTTTGGGCCGTTGCCCCATTTGATAGCCTTGCCGGCTTCTGATATATATATATGTTTGTGTTTGAGATGTGTTTGAGACAGTTTGAGATGATTTGAGACAGCGTCTGATATTTGTATACGCATAAGCTATCTGTTGGTGAGTCGAATTTATGAATGTGTTTGAGTGCCCAGTTCGGGCACTAGTCACGGCCTACGGGGTTGGGTCGTGACGGAATATAAAGGGGCATGAAATAATACATATAAAGGAAAATACATTAAGGAAAATCATAAGCGAAGTAGAGATTCCAGGAGACAAGTATGATAATCAAGAAATCACTGTACCTGTGCCTTGTGAAATGAAATCATGCATATCATTATCATATACCATACCCGGCCCATTATGGGACTCGGTGAATAAAGTCGTGTACACGTATACCATACCCGGCCCATCATGGGACTCGGTGCCATAATCATATCATCATATCATCATATCATCATATCATCATATCATCATATATATATACCGTACCCGGCCCTCTAGTGAGGGACTCGGTGAACAATGCGAACCGTGCACGAATAACATACCGGCCGGGACTCGGTGAAAGATGTAATAACACTATGCACGAGCGAGTAGTGAGTAACCATATGCAACTAAATCATCATCCGAGACTCAATGGAATAAGTAGAATAAACTAACACTCGAGTATCAAGGCGATAGTCATGTTAAGTATCCTTTGAATGTCGCTATGGACTATATCAAATAAATCCTCGGGAATCATAGACATGTATCAAGATAGTGTGGAATAGGTTATGGAAGTCAAGGACATTAGTCATTGTAGAGTCTTTAAGAATAGGAACTTTTACATACCAACTACTATCCAACGTATAGAAGACTCGAGAGGCAATAGCTCAATTACCTTAAGAGTTCTAACATCAAGAAGTGAATAAGAATCATGAATCACACTCGGAACTTATGAATAGAATTACCCCAAAGCTCATATCATACGTCACTTATATCTAAGACATGCCAAAAGAAAGAAGGGATAGCTTTACATACCTTCAACGCTTATCCGTGATACAATACGTATCTGCTGCCCGTAGTGTCTCAACCTATATTAAGACGTTAAGAACTATGGTTAAGCTATGGAAAGATTCAAAACGTATTCCAACGTTAGTAGCTCGCTTCTAGAAGATTAGACGGCATTTCCCTTATATTCAACCAACTACATAATAACCAAGTCAACATCAACAACCACACGTTCAAGTACTATATTGAGACTAATCAAGACAAGGTACAAGAATGTCCCGAGACAGCCCGCACAACATTCCAAATCAGCCCACACATTACGACATCCCATAATCGTTAACATAACGGCTACGACATATTCAAGTTACTCTTAATAATTTATAGCCACGACACTTCAGCGAAACGACCTTATGATAATCCAACAATCACAACAACACAATATATAGCCTTAACTACTCTTAGCCCTTCAATTCAATAAGAACTTAGTTCTCCAATTCAACAAGAACAACAACACACCCAAAACAGCCCCTTAATTACCACATAACAATGCCCGATAATCTCACGAACATCTAAAATATACCAAGCAAACCACATACGCTTCGCATACGATATTTTATACGCTTCTTTCTTCCAAGTTTGGTGATTCACATCAGCAACAACACAACAACAACATCAACTACTATATGCAAGGAAATTACCCTAACATCACAACAAGTTCTAAAACAGCCCATAAAATTAATACAAGCTTCTAGCATGATTTAAGCTTTTCCTTTCATTTTTAACACATAATCCATAACATTAATAACAACAACAACAATCAAATTCAATCTAATTGGAACAACTCCAATTCGTCCATTTCAACACCAACACTAATCATGCAATTTTCTTACTTCCAATTCCACTTAATACAACTTAATCTCTCCATTACAACATCATTAACTTCAATTCCATAACAAGAGAAAAAGTCTTACCTTAATTTAATTTGGACAGATTCTACAATTTCTTGCACCAATTGCACCACTTCTTCTTCCTCAATTTGAATCCTAAGGTTGCTGCCCCCTTGAACATGTAGAACACTTTTGGGATTTAAATTTTTTTTTTTTTTTTTAAAATGGGCTTGGAGCTGGTCGTGAACAGTAGCCATGGCTGTTTGGTGCTTTCTCTCTCTACTCAACTTGGTGAAGATGAGAGCTTCTCTCTCTCTCTTGTTCACATAATTGTGGATGAAAATATGATTAATGAGTCATCATTATATATATATATATATATGCTTCCCTCTAAGTTGACATGTGTCCATTTGGTTGACATGTGGCATGGACCAATCAGATTTGGCCATGTTGTAGTGGGGTCCACTTAGTGCATTATGACTTGATTAATATTAATTAATCACTAATCCCCACTTAATAATCTAATCATGGTTAATTAATTAATCTCCACTAATATTTCCACTAATTGTAATTAATTAGCAAACCGTGCAATTATTAAAATCGGGATTAAAAAGTCCTTGTCTCATATCTCAAAATACTCTCGTCCTTGAACTTATGTCGAGTAGCTTACAAATAATCCAACGTACAAAAATACGGGATATAACATCCTTCCCCCCTTTAGAACATTCGTCCTCGAATGTTAAACTAGTCCCATAAGGTCTTACAAAAATTTCGGGGGAGTCTCCTTTATCGCTATAACATGTAGTCTCATCTACCAATCAATATAGTCAAGCGAGGAATTTAAATTACCTGCAGGCATAGGAAACAAGTAAGGATACTTATTCTTCATCTCCTCTTCGGTTTCCCAGGTTATCTCTTCCCTGTTATTATTTCGCCACAATACCTTGACGGAAGTCACATCCTTAGTACGCAACTTTCTCACTTGATGATCAAGTATAACTATAGGGTTCTCCTCGTAAGTCAGTTCCTCTGTTATCTGGACACCATCCACGGGGAATACTCTAGAAGGGTCACCAATGCATTTGCGAAGCGTTGACACATGAAAGACTGGATGTACTGCCTCCAAATCAGATGGTAGGTCCAACTCATAGGCAACCTTGCCTACCCTACAAATAATCTGACAAGGCCCAATATACCTCGGGTTAAGCTTCCCTCTCTTACCGAATCTCATTACACCCTTCATGGGTGACACTTTCAAGAATACCCAATCACCAACCTGGAACTCTAAGTGTCGACGTCGATTATCTGCATATGACTTCTGTCGACTCTGGGCTGCTAATAACCTTTCCTGAATCATATCTGGGCCGATTAACTTAGTCTCACCAACATCAAACCAACCAATAGGTGACATGCACTTCCTGCCATACAAGGCCTCATATGGTGCCATCTGGATATTAGAATGGTAGCTATTATTATAAGCAAACTCGATAAGTGGCAAATGATCGTCCCAGCTACCTCTGAAGTCAATAACATAGGCCCGCAACATATCTTCTAGCGTCTGAATAGTACGCTCGGCCTGTCCGTCAGTCAGAGGGTGAAATGCTGTGCTAAGACTCACTTGTGTCCCCAATCCCTTCTGGAATGACCTCCAGAAGTTAGTTGTAAACTGAGCTCCTCTGTCCGATATAATAGATGTGGGAACCCCATGAAGTCTCACTATCTCCTTGATATATAACCTCGCATAGTCCTTAGCTGCATAAGTAGTCCTGTCTGGGAGAAAATGGGCTGATTTTGTCAGCCTATCCACAATAACCCATATAGAGTCATACTTCCGTGAAGTGCGAGGTAAGCCTGTAATGAAGTCCATATTTTGGAATCTTCAGCCTCATGTATTACTTCTCGACTTCTTTAAAAGACGTTAACTGTCACTCTACTTTTTAGCTCTTAATCTCCATCCTTAGAGTTGGCTATCAAGTAGCGCTAGAGTTCCCTCATATAATAACTCTACATAGCTGTTCCATGATCTGTCTATTATTAACTGGTATAATTCTGAAAGAATTTGACATATAAGTTCATCATCTTTTAGTAATCAGCTAGTTCTGATCATCTTGCTTAAACCATTTTATAATTCCCTTAACCCAACTTGTAACACTCTAGGCACATTATCTCGTGTCATTTCTTTATCTTTAATTCAAACTCTTCTATTGCCTCTTTACCCAAATTTGCTCTTAGTTCTCCTATCACGCGCCCTATTGCAATCTTTACAAGAATATGCGTAGGTGCTCAGATTAGCCCAAGAAATACCTTAGCGTCGTCTCACTAGTTTTCATGCTTTACCTTGCTTTCTCCTCTCTTATCTTACAATCGGTATCGGGATAAACCTTCGACTCAACCATGGCCATGTCCTATTTGCCCTCAGTATTAATTCTATCTCGGTAATTCAGCTTAAACCATCTTTACATCTTTTCTTAATGTACCCAGAATATCGTAACCGTATTGTCATTACTAAATCCTTACTCTTTTTATCAAGTACTCACTTGGTCTCATTCTTAGCATACAAATATCCGTAGGTTGCATAACTATTCTTGTACAACTGGTATCAAGTATATTCAATCTTAGTCACAATCTTTCCTTCTCCTGGTTCATTCTGCTTTACATATCTCCTCCGTACTAAAATTCGCTCGTAGCCTATCTTGTCATACTTCTTTCCCTTCCTTTATTCACCCTTTGATTTCCTCACTTCCTACTATAGGAGATTTTCTATCCTTCTCCCTTGCTACTTGTAAGTCACAATATCATTAGCAAACAACTCTAGTGCAAACATCTTAGCCTCTAATCCAGTATAGCATTGCTATCCTTTATAATATCTCTTAAGTTACTCGATACCATTCTCCTGTCGTACTCTTTCTTTTTATACGTACCCACTTTCTAATACCACTTTTGTCATATCATTCAAGATCTCTACAAATAATTCTCAGCACTGTCTCAATTACCATCCTGACTTCTATCCATTTATTGCTGACTTTTGGATCTTACTAACCTGTTTCAGCAAGGGATCTCAATTGAAATTTAAGCATCTATATCAAATATATTGCGGTGTCAATTGTTTCCATCTTATACTTGCATTTCTTTTACCCGCTTCTCCCCTTAAGGGTGTACTTATACCATTATCCGTTTATATTCTGCTCTATCTCCCTATTTCCAATCTCAAATTCCTCCGATCTCTTTTTCCAATCCACTTGGTACTGTACCATATCCATGTCTTTCCCTTATAATCTATAACTTTGATTATCCACGTACGAAACCTTAACAAAATCACGAAGCGACGAGAACCTTTCTATATATAGTACAAAATCTCATCTGATAATCTGTACTCGAGTAATACGACCAATGTAGCAACTCATCTAAGGCCACATTCCACTTACTCCAATCAATAATTAATTAGTACTTGTAGTCGTTCCAAATTCTCAATTAGATAGCACCTATATCCTGATGATAAGTGTCCAAAGTCCTCTTGTAACATTATCTTTATCCCAACCTATATCATCTGTTTCCTTTAATAAATTTCCAATACATCATTTTTTTCAAGCCTACAGCCCTTGTCCTTTAAGGATTCCACTATTTCCGAGGTGAAGTCGTGTACACGCAGTACTCCTTTATGCCTTATGCCCTTTTACCCTTGTTGTGTGCTCAGTACCGACTTCTAACTTACTCAAAATCATATCAAATTCATTTTAATGATAGCCTTATCTTATCACGTTGTCGTCGTATATATTAAGTCCGTAGCTATATTTCCCTTTTATTTTACACTCATACTCCATTTATTACATCTATCTTGGGTACTCCCTTTAGAATTCCCTTATCATTTCTCCCTTCTATGCACGAGGAATCTTGTGCTACCTCTGTATCCTTCAGAAAACATTACTCCTGCATAATCCCTTTCTCATTTTCAAAACGTATTCTGTTCATCCATATTTATTCTTATCATACCAGTCATTTTCTAACACTCATTCTACCTCGTTTCTCATCCTTTCTATAGTTTGGTCTTTCACCATTCCGTCACTTATAGTACTCCTGTCCTCGGCTACACATGTCATGACCTATTACTACACTGCTATCTCGCTTTCTTCTTATCTCCTTCTTTCAATTACTCTTTCTTTCCTTGTGCTCGCTATCATTTCCGTTATCATATAACCTTTATTCTAAACTTTCCCTACAGAACTTGATAAGTCTTTCTTATTCGTTCTATAGCTCGCTTTTCCGTTTCACACTTGCCTTTATACTCTAGTCACATAGATCATGTCATATCTTCTAGTCACTTCCTCACTAGGCTTTACTTACTTTCATAACAATCCTCATTGTATTCACATTATATCCTGTTCGTATTCGATCCCATAGTGTAACACTTCTTAACCTTATTCACGATTCTTATTATGGGTTAATTGCACCCTGTGGAATAAGCATACTTAACCTTTTACCCTTCCTAGTCAATCTTATCCTTAATATCTCACAAGCTGTCTTATCAATACATTCATATCCGTCACAATTCTTTTTCCTCTATACTCTCGTCTCAATCATACTATTACTTCTTTTAACTATAAACTCGTCATAATTTATCCTCGCTATCAATTCGGTCGGTACCTTAATATAACACTCTATCAAGATCTCTTAGTATCCTTTTTTTAAATCATCTCTTAGTATATTACCTTCAATTCAAGAATTAACTTATTTCTCGAGGGTCCCGTACTTTTTCAAATTCTTTTTACCATATCGATATCAACCTCCTAATTACTATCTAACACACACACACACACACACACACACACACACACACACACACACACACATATATATATATATATATATATATATATATATATATATCATGTCACAGCCACCGTACTCGCACTTACTTAGTCAAATCCTATCATTCCCTTTCAATCTTCAACACGACCTTTCAAGACATTTTACAAAACCTATATCTCACTCTTTTTATTTCTAGAAAATATTTCGCTTTCTCGTCGATGTCGTTCTTCTCCTATAACAAATTCTATACTCATTTCAAAACTCTATCGCACGATCTTAGATATGAAAGAAATACCAACAAAGCCTCATAGATGTGGTCCAACACATATATATATATATATATATATATATATCATATATCATGTCACAGCCACGGACACTGTGCTCCCAATATCAACAATCAAGCCGAACATGAAAATGATGAACTTACCAAAACGTCACATACATATATATGTCCAACTAATCAAAAGATATCCGCACCTGTTACACTTTCCTGTTTAATTTCCCTTTCAATCTTCAACTCTACCTTTCAATCGTAATTCAAATACCTTGCCCGACATACATCTTTCGTGTCGTGGCTTACCCGATGTCGTTCATTCTCCGTCGAAATCAAAGGTTAGTATAGGTCTCCAAATCTCTCAATATCATCCGCTTCTTCGTCGATGTCGTTCTTCGCGCACGAAGCCGGGCTATTAGTATAAGGAATGGATCTATCGCACGATCTTAGATATGAAAGAAAGAAAGGTAACATCCTAAATGTCCCCCGTAGCTTCGTTTATAGATGTGTGCACAACACACCGATAAACAAGACTCTACTAGACACCCGAGGATGAGAGGTACGGAAGAACGGACGAGAAATAGACCAATTTCCGTAGACGTAGCGAAGTGTCCCGAACTAGACACTCGTATAGAGGATGAGACCGCGATACCACTTTTGTCACGACCCAACCCCGTAAAGCAACATCGTGACAACAGTGCTCGTATAGTGCTTTCCAACCGGACACTCGTATACACATAATCGCATTTTAGACATAATCAAACCGAAGCCGAACATCATATAGACTTTGTGAAAACATACGTCATCTTAAAACGTCACATACATATATCATGGTAACCCGTCTCCCGAGGAGAATAATCAAAAGTTACAACTAATCACACAAGATATCATACACACACATAATACAGAGCACGACATACAAAGGCAATATATATATATATATATATATATATATATATATATATATATACGCAAGCTTTTGAATCGACAAGGCTGCCACTATGTACGGGAACGTCCCAAAATAAGTTATATCGACAACCGAACAACATCTATATACAACCCACACATATGTCTACGACTCAAGAGTATCAACAATGACATATGACGGGACGGCCGGGAATCGGACGCGCGTCGCGGACGAATCCGTCCGTACCCCCGGATAAACATATACATATATCAAAAGATCTCGTGCCAAAAGTCTAGGCTCCGGAACAACGGAGCACTCCAAGACAACCGAGTAGAAGTCCTAAGCCGAGGATCACCAAATCGAGTATCCGTACGCGGCATGAAACGCTACTTCGAAGAAAGTATGTTAGTACGAGAAATATCTTAAGGATTTTTCGCTAATTTCAATCTATATAAAGCCTCTTAGACTCAGAACATGCCTAAAAATAAAAGGGCAAGGCTTTACATACATTAAGGAAAATCATAATTGAAGCTAACATTTAGACTTGGCTACCGAAATTTCGGTAGCACTTCCCCTATACATACCATTCCGTGGAGACAAGCTCAAAATAACCAACAACAAGCCAACAACAATAATCAAGAAATCATAATTAATACTACTTTCTTCATAATATCATAACTTCCATTCTAACTTCAACCATGCAACCAAAAGTGAAATGAAATCATGCATATCATTATCATATACAAAAATTCACATAAAATCACCAAATTCTCCATAACAACCATTTTCGGGTCTCGATTCATTAAACCTTTATTAATGTTATAAGAATCAAAGACACAACTAACATGTCAAGCAAACAATTCACTTTCTTTTTAATTTCCTCATGGCTCACGGCCAACACCCATTTTTTTCCAATTCAACCCAATTCACTCTTTCATCCCCAATGGAATCGGACGTACGGGCGCGGTAGACGAGAATTCCTTCATAAACGCAACATCCAACACATCTTACTTATATAACCATGCACACACACACGGCCATTCATACACACACACATATCACTACACACTCTACACACATGCACACCATAATTCCATATCATCTAATTATCATTATAACATACAAATTCATTTCACAACACAAATGCATAAAAATCTTGCCTTTTCCAATAATCTCTTCTTGCCAAGACAACCACTCCCTTGACTTGAAAATTATACTAACTTGTAGAGCACTTTGAGCCTAGTATGAGTCCAAGAAGAACCAAATTTTTGAATCAACAACCAAGCTCCAAGAATTTTCTCTTCTTTCTTTTCTTTCTCCTTTCTCTCTAGCCGTGAGCTTCTCTCCCTTTTTTCTTGATTTCTTTTGATTTTTCTTGAAATTTCTAGAGAGCTTATCCTAATTTATAATTAATTCACATGATTATTTAAGTGGGTTGGGCCATACCATGTGACACGAAAGATTTTTTTGGCCCAATTTTGCATGAATCATGTTTTGTAAGAAATAAATTTCCAAAATTCTAATTTTGCCCTTATGCACGTTAAATCATCATACACATACTAAGACAAACATGGCCTCCTTTCTCATAAATAGAATTTTCCGATTATGCAACACAAGGCGGGATATAGAATAAACTTGCACCGAGTATATAAAGCATGAAAGGCGACAGATCCGGGGAGACAAGTATGATAATCAAGAAATACTGTACTTGTGCCTTGAAAATGAAATCATGCATATCATTATCATATACCATACCCGGCCCATTATGGGACTAGTGAATAAAGTCGTGTACATGTATACCATACCCGGATCATGGGATGTCCAATCATATCGTCATATCATCATACCATCATATCATCGTATATCATATCAAGATGAGGGTGTGAACAATGAAAGCTTATGGAACGATAACATACCCGGCCCGGGACTCGGTGAAAGATGTAATAACACTATGCACGAGCAGAGTAGTGAGTAACCATATGCAACTAAGTCATCATCTGAGACTCAATGGATAAGTAGACTAAATAACACTCGAATATCAAGACGATAGTCATGTTAAGTATCCTATATATCAAATAAACTCGGGGATCGTAGACATGTATCAAGATAATACGCTTATGAAATTTAAGGACATTAGGAACTTTTGCATACCAATTCAACGTATAAGAGTTACTTTAAGAGTTCCAACATCAAGAAGTGAATAAGAATCATGAATCACACTCGGAACTTATGAATAGAATTACCACAAAGCTCGTATCATACGTCACTTATATCTAAGACATGCCAAAAGAAAGAAGGGATAGCTTTACATACCTTCAACGCTTATCCATGATACAATACGTATACGCTGCCCGTAGTGTCTCAACCTATATTAAGACGTTAAGAACTATGGTTAAGCTATGGAAAGATTCAAAACGTATTCCAATGTTAGTAGCTCGCTTCTAGAAGATTAGATGACATTTCCCTTATATTCAACCAACTACATAATAACCAAGTCAACATCAACAACCACACGTTCAAGTACTATATTGAGACTAATCAAGACAAGGTACAAGAATGTCCCGAGAACCCGCACAACATTCCAAATCAGCCCACACATTACGACATCCCATAATCGTTAACATAACGGCTACGACATATTCAAGTTACTCTTAATAATTTATAGCCACGACACTTCAGCGAAACGACCTTATGCTAATCCAACAATCACAACAACACAATATATAGCCTTAACTACTCTTAGCCCTTCAATTCAATAAGAACTTAGTTCTCCAATTCAACAAGAACAACAACACACCCAAAACAGCCCCTTAATTACCACATAACAATGCCTGATAATCTCACGAACATCTAAAATATACCAAGAAAACCACATACGCTTCGCATATGATATTTTATACGCCTCTTTCTTCCAAGTTTGGTGATTCACATCAGCAACAACACAACAACAACATCAACTACTATATGCAAGGAAATTAGCCTAACGTCACAACAAGTTCTAAAACATCCCATAAAATTAATACAAGCTTCTAGCATGATTTAAGCTTTTCCTTTCATTTTTAACACATAATCCATAACATCAATAACAACAACAACAATCAAATTCAATCTAATTGGAACAACTCCATTTCTGTCCATTTCAACACCAACACTAATCATGCAATTTTCTTACTTCCAATTCCACTTAATACAACTTAATCTCTCCATTACAATATCATTAACTTCAATTCCATAACAAGTGAAAAAGTCTTACCTTAATTTAATTTGGACAGATTCTACAATTTCTTGCACCAATTGCACCACTTCTTATTCCTCAATTTGAATCCTAAGGTTGCTGCCCCCTTGAACATGTAGAACACTTTTGGGATTTAAATTTTTTTTTTTAAAAAAAATGGGCTTGGAGCTGGTCGTGAACAGTAGCCATGGCTGTTTGGTGCTTTCTCTCTCTACTCAACTTGGTGAAGATGAGAGCTTCTCTCTCTTGTTCAACTTTGTGGATGAAAATATGATTAATGAGTCATCCATTATATATATATATATATATATATATATATATTATATATTGCCCTCTAAGTTGACAAGTGTCCCACTATGGCATGGACCAATCAGATTTGGCCATGTTGTAGTGGGGCCCACTTAGTGCTTTATGACTTGATTAATATTAATTAATCACTAATCCCCACTTAATAATCTAATCATGGTTAATTAATCCCAAATCTCCACTAATATTTCCACTAATTGTAATTAATTAGCAAACCGTGCAATTATTAAAATCGGGATTAAAAAGTCCTTGTCTCATATCTCAAAATACTCTCGTCCTTGAACTTATGTCGAGTAGCTTACAAATAATCCAACGTACAAAAATACGGGATATAACATCTGAGGTCAGGATATCATCAAGTGAGAGTTAGAGAAAATGACATTCCGAAGACGACTTTCAGGACCAGATATGGTCATTATAAATTTCGGGTAATGTCATTCGGGTTGAATAACGCTCTGGCAGTGTTCATGAATTTGATGAATAATGTATTCAGACCTTTCCTGGATCTATTTGTAATCGTGTTCATTGATGATATTCTGGTATATTCCCAGTTAGAAGAAGAGCATACAGATCATCTACGTATTGTCCTTGGAATTCTTCGGACTTGGGAATTGTTTGCCAAGTTTTCTAAATGTGAGTTCTGGTTGAATTCTATGACTTTTCTGGGCCATATTATTTCGGCGGATGGTAGTCGGGTTGATACTCAAAAAATTGAGGCTGTGAAGGCTTGGCTGAGGCCTACAACACCTACAGAGATGTAGCTTCTTGGAATTAGCAGGCTATTATAGAAGATTTGTGGAAGGATTTTTCTCTATTTTAGCACCATTGATGAAGCTAACTCAGAAATCAGCAAAGTTCCAGTGCACCGATGCTTGTGAGCGCAGCTTCCAGGAATTGAAAGATAGATTGACTTCAGCCAGAAGGATCAGGAGGCTATGTCATTTATTGTGATGCCTCCAGTGTTGGGTTAGGCTGTGTATTGATGCAGCACGATAAGGTCATTGCCTATGCCTCCAGGCAACTGCGGAAACATGAGAAGAACTATCCAACCCATGATCTTAAATTAGCTACAGTTATTCATTCACTAAAGATGTGGAGACATTATTTGTATGGTGTACATGTTGACATTTATACAGATCATAAGAGTCTCCAGTAAATTTTCAAGCAAAAGGAGTTGAATTTATGGCAAAGGCGATAGTTAGAGCTACTGAAAAACTATGATGTGAGTATCTTATACCATCCCGGAAAGGCAAACATGGTGGCCGATGCACTTAGCCGTAAATCCATGGGCAGCCTATGTGATGTTCAGCCAAAAAAAAAGGAATTAGTCCGTGAGCTCCACCAGCCAGTTAGACTAGGAGTTCGCTTAACGGACTCAGGCAATGTAGGACTCACCGTTCATAACCCAGCTGTTTCATCCCTAGACATGGAGATGAAAAAGCACCAACATGAAGATCCCCAGTTGAGTCACTACTGAGATACACTTCCCCAAAAGGAAAAGTCACCATTTGAGATTTCTCCCGATGGGATTCTCAGGTATCGAAACAGGCTATGTGTTCCAGATGTTGCAGGACTACGCCACCAGATTTTAGAGGAAGCCCATCAATCCCGCTATTTTGTTCACCCAGGAGCAACAAAGATGTATCATGATCTCAAATTAATGTATTGTTGGGATGGAATGAAGAGAGATATAGCAGAGTTTGTAGCTCAATGCCTAAATTGTCAACAAGTGAAAATTGAGCATCAAAAGCCAGGAGGATTGTTGCAAGCTATGAAATTCCAAACTGGAAATAGGAAGTGATCAACATGGACTTTATTGTGGGCTTGCCTCATTCTCGGCGTAAGTATGACTCCATATGGGTGATTGTTGATAGACTCACAAAGTCAGCTCATTTTCTACCAGTCAAAACTACATACTCAACAGAAGATTATACAAAGCTGTATCTCCAAGAGATAGTGCGATTTCATGGTGTCCCAGTATCCATTATCACGGATAGAGGGGCACAATTTACAGTCAAATTCTGGAAATCCTTTCAAGAAGGTTTGGAGACTCAAGTGAGACTCAGCACAGCATTTCACCCACAGACGGATAGACAAGCTAAACGCACTATTCAAACCTTGGAATATATGTTGCGAGCATGTATATTAGATTTCGGGGGTAATTGGGATGATCATTTGCCCTTTATTAAGTTCGCATACAATAACAGTTATCATTCCAGTATCCAGATGGCCCCGTATGAAGCTCTATACGGAAGGAGGTGTAGATCGTCAATTGGGTGGTTTGAAGTAGGAGAGACACAACTAATAGGTCCAAAATTGATTTAGCAAGCGGAGGAAAAGATCAAGCTTATCCGAGACCGATTGTTGACAGCCCAGAGTCGCCAAAAATCTTATGCGGACAACCGTCGACGAAACTTAGAATTCTAAGCTAATGATTGGGTATTCCTAAAAGTGTCGTCGATGAAAGGTATAATGAGATTTGACAAGAAGGGAAAACTTAGTCCCTGGTATATTGGGCCTTACAAGATTGTGCGTAAGGTGGGCCAAGTAGCTTATGAATTCGATTTACCTCCAGAGCTTGAGTCAGTCCATCCAGTTTTTCATGTGTCGATGCTCCGTAAGTGTGTTGGAGATCCTCTCATAATTGTACCTGTAGATGATGTTCAAGTTACCAAAGATTTGGCTTATGAAGAGGTACCCACTGCCATATTAGATAGGCAAGTACGGAAACTCATAAACAAAGATGTCCTCAATTAAGGTCCTATGGAGAAACAATAACAGAGAGGAAATGACTTGGGAAGCAGAGGGAGATACGAAGTTCAGATATCCGCATTTATTTCCACCCCCAGAAGAGGTTCAGGATGAGACGCCATTGTCTTCAAGTACGTTAGGCTTTATTTTGATGTTTTTGGTCGTGTGTGGCCATGTTTTCTTTCTGTTGATATTGTAGCCCTATGAGGCGATGTTATTTTGGTTGTTGTGACAGAATGGTAGTGCCATATTACAGGAAAAACTCTAGCGAAATTTATGTAGAATTCCCGATAACTTAACATTCGAGGGCGAATGTTCCTAAGGGGGGGGGGGGGGGAATGTAACACCTCGGACATTTCATGTTGTTGTGCTGTGAATAGAATGACGCAAGATTAAGGGGAACATGGAGTCCATATGGTATTAAGGAGAGTACTTGATAACCTTGGAGTGTGTAATACAAGATTTTGAAGCTATATGAATTGATGAATCGGAGTTCGTTAAAGGAAGTGAAGTATAAGCTGTGTTCGGGAAGATTTCATAACAACCGAGCTAATGTTGATTTAGTAGTGTCTTGTGAAGGAGCTATAAGGCTCCCTAGATGGTTAATGAAGCATTATACAAGTGTCAAGAAGGCTTTACAAGGATTGGAAGTCAAACGAAGCGACAGGAACAATTTCAGAAAATGTGAGTTATACGACCACTTATACGGTCCGTATAACTTATACGGTCCATATAAGTATCCATAAAACCTGTCCAGAGAAGGGTCACTCCCAGGTCATATTATACGATCACTTATACGGACCGTAAAAGTTTCCGTTTAACCATGTCGGCCAGCTTTATTTTATTTTTTTATAAAAAGAGGACCCAAGTTCTTATTTTTCATTTCCTCCATTCTCCACACCTCAAGAGAGCTCTAGAACATTCTCCACATCATATCAACATGAATTCAAGAGAAATCAAGGATTAATTAGCAAGAATCAAGAAGACCAAGTGTAAAGAGGCTCACTAGGGTTTGTGGAAGTCAAGATTTCCTTTGGTATTGAAGTTGGGGTTTTTCTCAAGTGAAGTATCTTCATCCAAAAATAATTTCGACAAATCAAAGGTGAGTTTTACATTTGTTTCATGCTATTAAGAGTATTTGAGTGGTTGAATGACTTGGATTAGAGAAGAAAGTATAATATGAGCTCAAATATGAAAATAATGATATTTTGAGTAGTAGGTTAACTTGAGACGTGATTCTTAGTATGCTATGAGTATAATCTTATTACAAATGATACTAAGGACGATGAGGAAGTATTATATGAGAATGAATATAGTGTTGTATTGTGTTGTAGTTATGATTATAGATGACTTTGAAAGGTAGTTTTGAGAATTGGACAATGCTTAACTTCAAGAGGTCCATTAATTATAGTATTGTGGGTATTTCTATTGATGTTTGGGATTTGTTTATTATATGGAGTAAGTTGTTGAAACAATGGAAATGCTGCCCAATTTTCGTTAGCCTTTTAGTCGCTTTAGCTTAAACTTAAGCATGTTTCTAATGGCCTAACCTTAGTACAAATTCTCTTGTATGTGGGATTCTGAGCTTGGGAAGAAAGCGTTTAGTCGATAAAGTTAAAGAGATGCGAAAGGTATGTAAGGCTAGTCCCATTTCTTCAAAAAGGCATGATTCTTATGTTACCATCTTCTATATATTCCCATGACCTTCTTACATTCCAGAAGTTGAAAGTTCATAATTCTTAAGAGGTCCTTAAGAGCTAAAAATAAGATATGTTTTATGATAAGCTTGATGATAACGATTCTATTTCCAAAGATTCCGAAGCTTATGAAATGATGTTGTTATGAACTTGATAATCTTATTTTATGATTTCATTGATGTTATTCCTTGTTGTAGTCTGACCTCATGATATTAGTTCCTTCAAGGTGAGACATAGTGATGAAGATTGTTCCATAATATAATCGGAGGTTACCGATCTTACGTCACTCCGATAGAGTTGTGGCTTTCACTTGGGCTCTCATGCATGTTATGTATAGTATATGATATACATGGATATATGAGTATGTATACATGGGATATAGGAAAGAGGATGAGGCATTATATACGCAATACCACCTGATCAATTGGCATATTATGACATCGTCCCGGACGCGGGATATATGGATAAATGGATCGGGTCGTTCGTTACGCGGTAATATATAGATGTATAATGAATATATGGATAAATGTATCGGGCTGCACATTCCACAGCTGTATATGATACATGATATGAGGGATCGGGCTGTACGTTCCGCAGCATTAATGATGATATATATATTTATGAAAATATGTATGATAGATGCTAAAGAAAGTTAACATGCATGATTTCTGCCTTCAGAGGCTAGCAGCACAGGTTATCTCTTTATCTCATATTTCCTTATTCTTTTATGATGTTATTATTCATGCCTTACATACTCAGTACATTGTTCGTACTGACGTCTTTTCTTTTATGGACGCTGCGTTCATGCCCGCAGGTGGACAGGGAGACGGTCTGAACACCTAGGCTCTTTCTCAGCAGATATACAGGAGCACTCCACTACTCCGGAGTTACCGCTTATTTGTATACTCTTTTGTGTATATATTTGGGGCATGGCAGGATCCTATCCCGTCCTTATGATTTCGGTATTCCAGTTAGAGGCTCGTAGATACTCATGTATGGGTAGTAGATGTTATGTGACCTCTTCAGTGTATATTTTGTACATCATTTTGTAGCCTCGTGGGATATATATATATATATATATATATATATATATATATATATATATATATATATATATATATATACGCATATTTTTGGGAAATGTGTAGTGATCATTTCATAGTAAGTTTTACTTTGAGAAGTTATATTTGTTTAGGTTGAGTATGATAGTTAAGCATGGCAAGTGGTGCTTGGTAGCCAGCTCCGGGTACCCGTCATGGCCCTCTAGTTGGGTCGTGACAATATTGTTGTATAAAATTTTAGTAGCCTTGTCGACTGGTGACGATAGTCATAATTGCTGAAGATTATATAGAGATGTGCCGTTATATTGTAATATATGTCCTTACAGATTATGATATCCATGAGTTATATTTATGGTACACCCAGAAATGATTATGAGATGTATGTTTAGAGGTTCTCGTTGTTTAGCTCCGGGTGCCCGTCATGGCCCTCCGGTTGGGTCATGACAGAGGTGGTATCAGAGCAGTTCATCCTAGGGTGTGTCTACGAGCCGTGTCCAGTAGGGTCTTGTTTATGGGTGTAAAGCGCGCCAAACTTATAAACAAGAGGTTGCAGGGCATTTAGGAATAATTGACCTTTCTTTCTCATCTTAGATCGTGTCGTAGAGCTAAATTATAGGATATGATGTCCCTGATTCTAATCCTAAATGTTTTGATCTTTGGATGAGCAGTTGATTACGCCTCTATGAGGTAATTGATGAGAATTGAAGTTGTTACTCCGAAAGGTTTGTTTCCTGCCTTATTGATATTGATAAACTTTGATATAAGAACTCGAGCTAGATGCTACGAGTATTTGTGATCACCCTGTGAAGCATTGGATGTGTTTTCTGGGCTATGTGCAGGAATAAGGCAGTAAGAAGTATAGAGGAAACTCTGCCAAAAATTTTACAAATTAGATTGTTTGAATGTCTAGGCTATAGAGAAAGAATGAAGGAAAAATGTGATAATCGGATATTTGGTAAGTCATGATTGAATAAACTATTATGAGACGCTTTCAAAGAGAATTTTTAGAATGATTTTAATTCAAGGGAAGAACCCTGGATGGGAAAATGATTAGTAATTAAAGGAGTTAGAATGAGTGCAATCGAGATTTCGGAGAATTGAGGCTTATTGAAGATATAGGGAAAGTTAACACTAAGAATTCAAATGCATTATTACGATTTATAGATTGGTGAGTAAGAGATAACGGAAAGATATTGATAAGGGAAAGGGAGTTAACAAGTAGGGGAAAGTTTTACTCCAAAAGTTTATACATATATATAAGATCAGGACGGGTTGATGACAAGCACACAGACTCGTTTTATCGGACTTTCCTATATGATGTGAGTTTACATTGGGATTCAGAAGTCACCAGTCATTCGACTTCAAGGGGATTCTGAGTATTCAATAGTTGGTACTATTTTGAGAATCATGATGGCCAAGTTATTTCAGGTGTTAATGACGACCTTGAACTCAAGAATGAGAAATGGTTAGGTAAGTTAGATTGTAATTATGATTATTTTCTGGATTGTTTATATAATTTCTAAATGTGATATTGCGTGGCCAACGAAGGAAGTAGAGATTGTATCAACCTTAGGAATATGTGGTGTATTTCTAGCTAATCCTTATAAGAAGGCTTCGCCTCATATTTTTCTTCAGACGGTTTTTGTGAAGGTTATTGACGATAGAGAAGTTAGGTGCGATGTCGATTTATGTGTAAAGAGAGAAGAGAGTAGGTGTACAAGTGAAGATAAAATATCGCAAGGATCGATTCGGTTGCTACAGGAAAGTAAAGGATGTGAGGTTGATTATTTTAGACAAAGAGGCAGGGTACAAGTATGAGTAAAGATTTTTTAAGTAAAGTTATATCGCCAGGAGTTACAATTAGGACGTAGGACAGTATGCTAGAAAGGCTTACAAATTTAGACATACGGAAAAAGAATATGAGAAACCAGAATAGCCCGAGGGAAATTAGGAGCATATGAGCTTTACAATTAGAATTCTCTGGCAAGCTGGACAAAAAGAGAGGGCGGATGTGTTAAAGCCACAGATTCAGGATAAGGTCAAATGGTAATGGGATATCTCGCAAGAAAAAGGTGTTGAAAAGCGATAAAAAAGATAAGTCACAAGTGGCTACATCGAGTATTATGTATACCCTTATGATTGATGTTATGACATGTTAAAAATATTGATTGTGTTGTATGTCAAAATTGAGGTAGCAAGCGCTACAGAGAGAATCAGGATTGGGTTTTCTCGAGAATTAAAGTCGGATAGCGGTAACGCGACCAACAATGTAAGAAGAAGCATTAGGAAAAAGAAGGTTATGATATCAAGAAGGGGAGAGAAACTTGGACAAGGAAAACGTATACCCATTGAAGGTCAGGTAATATATATTTAAGGAAAAGGTTAGGATAAAAGCAGGAAAGTAGACGATGGGATCAAATTTAAATAAATCAACAGGAGATAGAGTAATGTTATACGTGACAAGGGATGAACGCGAGGACCCTGGAACCAACCAATACGTCTTCATAATTAGAACCAAGGAGGTTGTAAATAATAAATAAAGGTGCATCCTTGAGAAGAAATAAACATATCTTATGAGAGCGACGAGAGAATTTTAAACTCCTGAGATTTAACTAGGAGAATGGATGTGAATCCATGATTGGTACACCTATTTAAGGGAAGAAAGTACCTCAAGAAGAGATGTTCAGCGTCAAAAAGAATTCTCACTCGTCATGAAACACTCCAAGGTTTCCTAACCTAAAAGTAAAGGATGACTAATGGAAACAGGCGTTTTACGAGTAAAGGAAAACAAAAGAAACTATGACGACTGAAGGAAGGAGGATGTGTCAATAAAATGGTTAAAGGGAATTATGTGGCCGCCGAAAACGAGGAGAAGGTTAGTGAATCAGTAGGCTTGCCCAAGGGAAAAAATTGAATTTATAAGAAAATGGTTGCGTGAAAGATGCAAAGATGCGATCATGAAGCAAACCGAGAAAATTCGAGATATATATCGATATATGTGTGCACAAGTTGTAGTATCATAAAGGAAGATGAAGACTCGACGAAAGAAGAAAGAAAAGAGTGTACTTTGTGAGGATTTCACGATAAGAACAAGAACCAACAGAACAGTAGAAGGACTATGAAGCATAGCTGTGATGCAAACAAGTAGTTAAGAAGAATTACGGGACAAAATGAGCTAAGTTAATGAAAGGACAAGCCGTGGGAATGGATGGTGTGGAATATTAACTTTTAATGGTATAGTATAGATGTAAATCGGAATTGGGAACCAGAGCAAGGAGAATTTCAAGGATATTAAGAAGATAGTCGTGGAGAAAGACTAGGGCTAAAAAGCTTGGTATAGTCGGACACTCCATAAGGGGCCTAATGAATTCTGATGTCCCCATTAATTCATTAACCTAGGGAACTACTAGTCATGAGAGTTAGAAGTGAAAAGACAATAATAAGGCATTTGAATTGTATCTAATATGTATAAGCATTTTGATTTAATACAGGAACTCTACTAGCAAAAAGGAAAATAAGTTAAACCATGCAATGAAAAAAACTCTGGCATTATATGGAATAGAGGAGTTGAAGGATCGCTAAGGTCAGCCAGATAACTATCAAAGACGGTTAACACTCAAAGGTTACGGTATATGAGAACATCCTTTAAAAGGGGGGAAGATCAGATTTAGTTCTGATATGAATGACAGTATTCCCAAATTCAAAAGAGGGAAATGCACTGGCTTGAAGGAGCCAAAGTTCAAGATGTATCGAAATATCAACGATTTATTAAAAGAAAATGGGAATGGATTGAATACAAGTATATTATGGGACAAATATGGGAGCAAAATCATGACAAGATAATGAAGGTTCAGCGAATCAAGGAGAATAAGTTTCGCCAATGCGATATGTTGTATTCCGGACTATGACTCGAATCACTCGCGCCGAAGAAATTTTAGGTACATTTAGATATGCAGTAAAGTACTCCAAGGGGTAGCAGAAGGAGTGAGGAAGGCCGCATGTGATCAGGATAAGTATAAGGGACAATCGGGATTATTAAAAAGAACTTGTAGCACTAGAAGAGATTAAAGCTTTATAAGAGGAATTTTTATAAGAAGTTCAATAATCTTCAAAGGAAAGGAAGATAGTGTGCCTATGGATATCAAGACAGCAGTACTGCCTGAAATTAGGGAGTACCTCGTAAGTTGTGAAATTTAAAACTGCTGATTCTATCAATTGTGAAAGTGTATAACATAGAACCATATAAACAATCGCCATAATGAAATGGCTAACAGAATGGTGCAAATAGGACGATAAGGAGCCGAAGAAGAATGGAGATTAGGAACTAAAGGAGGACAATCATTTCAAGAAATTAATTATAGCATCGTAAGCTCACAAGCCACAACATTCGAGGACGAATGTTTCTAAGGGGGGAAGGATGTTACACCTCACACTTTTAGAGCATGAGCATGCTACGTACTTCACCGTATTAATGAGGTATCGGAGACGTCCCATAAAGTTTTGGAAGGTACAAGCCATGGGAAGTACATAACAATGAAGTAAAGGATGAATTACGATCTCGTAAGTCGTAACCGGGAAGGACAACCATGGAACCAAAGGACATGACCATTATCAAATATTATTAATGATAAATATCATGTATGGAAAGTTTTGGAAGATTTCGGGACCAAGTAAATCGAAAAAAATAAGTTTGTAGAAAATTTAGAAAAAAAAGTTAGTAGAATTTTGGACAGAATTTGGGGTTAACTTTGGAGGGGTATATCAGGAGTTTTAAGGTGTTTCAAAAGCCTAAAATAAAGTTCGTCGAGTCTAGTTTCCAATTAAACAAACCGTTCATCAATGCAACATCTGAACAGGGAGTTATGGGTGTTTTAAAACGGACAGTCAGAGGAACCCGAACCTGGGCGGAAAATCCAGAAAATTCACTTAAAAAGGCCCAACAATTTCGGCCCAGTGGAGCCTAAACCGACCCACACACCTATAAATATGCCTCTAACTCATCATTTTTCACCATTTTTCTCATCCCCACACTTCCAAAGAGTTCTTGAGGGTTCCATAACCTTCCACAACCTTCCATAATCTTCCACAACCTTCCATAATCTTCCATAATCTTCCATAACCTTCCATAATCTTCCATAACCTTCCCCAACCCTCTAGAGAATTCTCCCAACTTCCACCCATAAAATTTTGTCCCAAATCAAGTGGAAACAACCAAATCTTCCATCAAGAAGGTTTGAAACTACAAGAGTAGCAAGCTTATGGTATTGTATCATGATTGAGGGTGAAGTTGGGCGATTCACCATGGTTCTTAGGTTGTATGCCTTTGCTTAAGTTATGTATAACACCCCTTTGGTCGTGTGTTAGCTTAATTAAATGTTGGTAAAGTTGTTTGAGGCCAAATACTGCAAGACTACATCGAAATAAGTTAAGTTAAGCCACTATTTTGTAAAGGCTATTTTGAATGTCTAAATATGACTTCTAATGGTTGTAAATGGTGGATTATGACCTGAATATATTGGCCCTTCGGTTATTGGGATTATTCATGTTATATCCCGCATTTTGCACGTCGGAATATCTTAAGACAATTGCGGGAAGTTAAGGGCAAGACCATCTTCAAAAATTATTTTAGTGCATAAGTTGGTTATGAATATTATTGGACGGAAATATTGAGAAAGGCTAAGGGCAAGAAGAGAAATTCGCAAAATGGGTCGTAGAGATAACGCGGAAGGCTAGGGACAAAATGGTAATATTGAGAAAAGTCGAGGGGTAAAATAGTAATTTCACCAAGTCCTAGAAAAAGTCTTGGAAGGGGCCAAACTTATGTGGCAAGACACTTAGTCTTTTTTTTTTGGATTAAATTTTAAGAAATTGTAAGAAAATTCTAGAAAAACAAAAGGAAGGGAAAAGAGAAGAAAAATCTAGAGAGGGGCATGTGCCCCTCACATGGTCATGAGAATTATATATATATATATAGAGATGAGAGAGTTCATCTTTTAATTGAAGAAAGAAAGAAAGAAAGAAAGAGAGAAAGGAAAAAAAAAGAGAAGGAGTGGGACGGCCAAGAGGGGCTGGCCGAACCAGCCCCTAAAGTTGATGGTGGAGGTTGTTTTTCTTCAAGTCTTCATACCAATTAGAAGGCCCTCGTCGACGTGGAAGAGTTGTTGAAACAAGAAAACCATTCGTTGTGGGAGTTCTTCAAGTTGGCCGAATATGGTGCATGGAGTGGTGATCATGGAAAAATTATTTTCTTCTTGTTTTTCTACTAAATGGAAGGTCCTCTATCATGTGAAGTAGTTGATGGAAGAAGTAGATTAATTGTCTTTCCATATACAACTCTAGCCGTGTGGAGAAAGTGGGAAGATAAGGTAAGATTCTATCCTCCTTTACATGTTTTATGAGTGTTGGACGTGTTGTTGTATGAAGGAATAGATGTAAATCATGAAAATACGCATGATGTTGTTGAGCGTGTATAGGGGCTGATTTGGTATCATGTAGTGAATTGATTTCATTTGGTGTTTTGATTGATTGTTGTTGTAGATTCTATGACTAGAATGAGTGTTTAATGATTCATGTTGAAATGGTAGGTGTTGTGGGCTGTTTTGGAATGTTATGTGATTTCAATGTAATTTCTTGAATTTATGGAAATAAGGTTGTAGACGTATGGGATTGTTGAGGTAGTTTATGAGTTTGGAGGAAGAGAAACGTGTTAGTGATTGATCTCTTGCGTTTGAAGGAATTCGGGTGGCATGGTGTGTTGGATGATTATTTTGAAAATTATATATATTGTTGGAGTGCTCCTAAATCGTGTTTGAAAGGCCTCGGAATAATATTGAACGAATGATCAATAATGTGAGTTTGAATGTACGTAGTTTATTTGAAGTTGAATGGAATGTTATTGAATTGAATTGAATATGTTGGGAAGCTATTGTTGGTTTTATTGTTGATATTGTGGCCGAGTTCCATTCTCGGGTTGTTGTTGTTGAATTGGGCCGAGTTAGAATCTCGGGGATGGCACATTTATAGGGAGATCTTTGTCAAAATTTCATTGGCAAGTGTCACTTCAAGATGTAATCTTTAAAAGTTCTAATAACTATTTGGTATATGTGACCAATTTGTAGATTTTGGTGAAATTGGAAGCTGAATTTGGAGCGGCGTACAAGGCGGAAAAGGTATGTAAGACTTCACCCTTCTTTCTATGGCATGTCTTAGACGTACTAAGTTGGATACGGGCCTCGGGGATCATTCCTTTTCTCGAAATCCAAGATTGAAATTCGCCACTATTCATTCAAGAAGATTGAACTAGAAATGGTGCGAAATGTTGGAAAACTTCTTAGACCTTTAGAACTTGCATAAAAGAGACCCGATTACCTTAAAACTCTCATAAGCAATGTCATGAAACGTCTTACACGTAAATTGTGTACGCCGCCTCATTCGACCGAGGCGGGCCCACTATTCCCAAATCCCTTCTTATTGTTACATTAAGCTTATTTCCATGCTATAGCTAATAAAAGTTTTTGGTTATCGTTCCTACTATCAAATTAGTAGTGGTTTTAACTAAATTTTTGACTCCAATGCATGATTTTTCCTTACAAAAAGTTTATAACTGTTTTCCAAAATATTTCTTCTTCTTTAAAAATCAAGTTTTACAATATTGAAAGTCTTAATGACTATTCTAAGGATTCTAAATACCGGGAATTGTGCTTTATGACCCCGATTGATGTGTGAACCCGCATACATATATACATATAATAACGAGAATCGAGCGCTATATAGATCGATAAATATACATGGAATATAATAGTAGAACCGAGCGCTATAGACGGCGGTAAATATATACGATATAAGTGTGTGCATGTGACAAAAAGAATCAGAGCGCTATAGACGCTGATATATGCATGTGATGAAAGAGACAGGGCGCTATAGACGCCGATATTTATACATGAAATATGCATATATTTACGGGGAAAATAGGGATAAGGGCAGTGCGTTATGTACGCGTATCCACCTGATCAGTTGGAGTATAGCACATGATATCGTCCCGGACGCGGGATGCCCGGACGCGGGATGTGCATATTATGGTTAAATGGATCGGCTGCCGACGCCTCGGCAATATAATATATTTTTTTTTTTATGTATATATATATATATGAGAGTAAGGAAAGCTAAGAAAGTACAGCATCTGCCCAAGGGCACTTATAGGTACAGGCTATCCTCTTATATCATCACAGATTCTATAATCCCATGGTATTGTTGTTCACCCTTACGTTCTTGTTCGTATTATTATTATTCATGTCTTGCATACTCGCACATTTCTCGTGCGGCCCCTCTTCTTCGGGGGCTGCGTTCATGCCGCGCAGGTACACCCAGGCGGATCGAAGTTAATGTAAAAGATGTTCCAGCGAAGTTGGCAAGCTCCATTTGGCCTGGAGTGAAGCCGAGTCAGAGTGTACGTGCCAGGATTCCTGATTACAGTTAGAGACTTTGCAGACAGAGTCGTGGGTTTTGGGAGTCGGTTTGTATTATAATACAAGTTTGTACAGTTACATGTTTTACTTGATTTAAAAGCAATAAAAGAATGTTTTAGTAATCTTATGGTATACACCTGACTTAGAGGTTCAAAAAATTTTCAAGTACGTAGTAAGGGTTAGCGGGTTCGCTCGGCTCCGGTTACGGGGTCGGGTGCCCATCACACCCTAATCAAGATTGGGGTGTGACAATTCATGTGTTAGTTGGAAAGGTGGAGAATAAAATATATGAAATCTATGAATAGAAAGTAAAGGATGAGGCGTAGGAGCATGGATTGTTTTGGAATACATTTAAGGATATTTTGAGCTAAATATGATATGGTAAATATATGCATATTGTTATGAAGGGTGTGGACTGAATTATGAAAGGAGAGCTGGGTTTGAATGACGTTTGTTATTCGTTAAACGAGCTAAGTCTTAAAGACACTCTTAAGTTCAAACTAGAATAATGCATGAGCTAGCGAAAATTGGGCAGCATTTCCCCTGTTTTATTGACTTCCATTATATTATAAAATAGCTCCCAATCAACAATGACATTGTCATCAATTTCGTAGTTAAGAGATTTCATTACATGCCCAAAAGTCCTTTTCATAACCAACAAACAACAACAATTTCAATACAACTATACATACACTCGTGTACCACACTTCCTCATCATCATTACTATCATTCATAGCAAGATTATATCCAAAGTATTCCAACAATTACAACTCAAGTCAATTTGTTACTCATAAAGTCATCAAACCCACATTTGGACTTCCTCTTTTGCTTTCTTTCCCTCAATCAAGTTATTCAATAACTAGACACTCTTAATAACATGGAAACAAGTATAGAAACTCACCTTAAGCACACAAGAGCAAGCTTTTAATCAAATCATTCACTTGAGTGAAACCCTAACTTAAACACCAAAGAAAATCTTGAGTTCTACAAACCCTAGTGAGCCTTCCAACACTTGGATCCTTTGATTCTTGCTATTTGATCTATGATCTCTCTTGGGTTTGTGTGGAATATGCTTGCGAGAAGGTTCTAGAGCCTTTAAGACTTGGGAAATGTTGGAAATGAAATAAATGAGCAAGGGTCGTCCATATATAAAAATTAAAAAAAACTAGCCCAACCAATTATACGGTCCGTATAACTTATACGGTCCGTATAAATGGACCGTATAATCCCACCATGGTTGCACCCTTCTCTGGAAATGGTTATACGGACCATTATACGGGCCGTATAACTTATACAGTCCGTATAAGTGGCCGTGAAACCCAAATTTTTCCGAAACTTTTTCTCGTCGATTCGTTCAACCTCCAATCCTTATGGAACCTTATTGACATTTACATAACACTTAATTAACCATATAAGGAGCCCTATAGATGTTACTAAATAATTAGTAGCTCAATTTTTACGAAACCTTCTCAACATAACTTGCGTTTCACTTTCTTTGACAAACTTAGTTTCACCGATTCATATGACTTCAAAATCTCATGGTACACCCTTAAGGTTATCGAACACTCTTCTTAACCTCATAAGGACTTCATGTTCATCTTAAGCTCGCGTTGGTCTACTCACAATGCAACAAATCCAAAATCTCCGAGATGTAACAATAAATGCGATTCTGATGGTGCTTAGCCATCAACTTCAACTTAATACCTTATGACTTCTCTACCATTATTCTCCTCACTTTAAGATGAGCTAAACCTCCAAATAAACACAAAATAAGAATTAAGATGAATAACATACCTTATACTTGAATAACTTTAGCCACACACAACTTTCTTTAAGACCAATTAAGCACCATTCTTTATAGAAGCAAGAACAACCACTTTCTATGAACTAGTTAGGGATTCTATGGCTTGATTTGATTTGGGATGTTTATGGGTGTTTAAGAGAGCTTAGATAGATGATAGGGATCTGTTTTGATGAAAATAATGAACCCAAGTCGTGGCCCCTTTAATTTATAACGATAGAGAAAAATTTCACTGCCTCAATTTCACGACCACTTTCACGGACAGTGAAATATTTCACGGGACGTGAAAGTGGCCGTGAAACTGTTCCAGTGGCTCCTCACCACTTCCACCATTTCACGATGGTGGCTGCCTCCTTTTCACGGAGCTTGAAACCCACAGTGGAAGTGCCCTTTTTCGATTTTCTGACAAAATGTATTCTTTTCGATT
Source organism: Lycium ferocissimum (assembly GCF_029784015.1). Taxonomy (NCBI): domain Eukaryota; kingdom Viridiplantae; phylum Streptophyta; class Magnoliopsida; order Solanales; family Solanaceae; genus Lycium; species Lycium ferocissimum. The sequence goes on from NC_081352.1 coordinate 1,746,807, forward strand.
CGTTTAACGTCTAACCTTCATACTATTTTCCAAACATGTTTAAGGACTTACTCTGAGATACACCCATATTCCTCATACTCAACTCCCGAATAGTTCCCAATACGAACCTACGACAACCGTCTTAAAGCGAAACTTTAACATTTGCGAAAGGTGAAGTGTAACATAATTCATTGGCTAGATATGCTCCAGCTATGATAGCTGAGATGGAGGATCGTGTTTACCGATTTGTGAGTGGATTGGGATCACATTTTATTGATGACTGCATGATGGCTTCCTTTTAGACAGGTATGGATATTTCTCGCATTCAGGCGCATGCTCAGAATCTTGAGGAGCGTAAACAGCAGTGGAGAGTCGAGCGTGAGCATGATAGGGGTTATAGTAAGAGAGCCAGATCTCCAGGTGCTGTCAGTGAGTTCAGAGGTAGTCAGAGGCAACAGTATCATAGGCATTCAGGCCTTTCAGCAGCTTGTGTGCCTCCGCAGTTTGCAGGTCAGAGATTTGATTGATCTACTTATTCAAGACCAAGTCAGGGTTCCAGAGCCTCAACTTCTCAGTATAGAGGTAATTCAGGCCAGATGAGGGCACCTTTACCATGATGTACCCAGTGTGGTAAGTTACACACTAGACAGTGTCGTTTGGGTTCAGATGTTTGTTATGCTTATAGTCAGCCAGGTCATATTATGCGGGAGTGTCCATCGAGAGGTGGTAGAGGTGTGGTTCAGCCTACAGGATTAGCAGCTAGTTTGTCATCATCTGTATGCCCTCCAGGGTAAGACTTTAGATATCATCAGGCCGCAGTAGAGGCAGAGGGAGAGTGTCCAGCTCGAGTGGTCCTCAGAACCGTATTTATACACTGGCTGGTCGACAAGATCTCGAGTCTTCGCCTGATCTGGCTACAGGTATCCTATCAGTATCTTTTCATGATGTATATGCATTAATAGATCTAGGTTCTACGTTTTCGTATGTTACTCCTTTTATTACTGGTCAGTTTGAGGTGAAACCCGAGTTGATTAGACCTTTTGAGGTGTCTACACCCGTTGGTGATCCAGTGATAGCTACACGAGTGTATAGATATTGTGTAGTTATAGTTTGTAATCATCATACTATGGCAGATTTGGTTGAGTTAGACACTTTGATGTCATTATGGGTATGGATTGGTTGGCCTCTTGTTATGCTAATGTTGATTGTAGAACCAAGATGGTTCGATTTCAGTTTCTAGGAGAGCCAATTCTAGAGGGGAAGGGTAATAAAGTATCACTGAGAAGCAGGTTTAGGCAAGGAAGATGATTGCCAAGGGTTGTATTTATCATTTAGTCTGGGCTCAGGATACAGAAGCAAATCCATCGACTCTTCAGTCTGTTCTAGTAGTTAATGAGTTTTCAGATGTATTTCCGGATGAGCTTTTAGGTCTTTCACCAGAGCGGGAGATTGATTTTTCCATTGACGTATTACCAGATACTCAGCCAATATCTATTTCTCCTTACAGGATGGTGCATGCTGATTGAGAGAATTGAAGGAGCAGCTGAAGAACTTGCTTGAGAAAGGCTTTATCAGGCCTAGCACATCACCGTGAGGAGAACCAGTGTTATTAGTGAGGAAGAAAGACAGAACCTTACGAATGTGCATTGATTATAGGCAGCTGAATAAGGTGACAATAAAGAACAAGTATCCACTCCCAAGGATTGATGATTTATTTGATCAGTTGCAGGGTGCTAAATGGTTCTCAAAGATAGATTTGAGATCAGGATATCATCATGTGAGGGGTAGAGAGAAGGATATTTCGAAGACAGCTTTCAGAACCAGATATGGTCACTTTGAGTTTTGTGTAATGTCGTTTGGGTTGACTAATGCACCGACGGTATTTATGGATTTGATGAATAGTGTATTCAGGCCTTTCCTAGATCTGTTCATGATTGCATTTATTGATGATATTCTGGTATACTCTCGATCATAGGTAGAGCACGCAGATCAAAGTTCTTCAAGCTCGGAAGCTGTATGCAAAGTTCTCTAAATGTGAGTTTTGGTTGAACCCTGTGACTTTTCTGGGGCATATTATTTCAGATGAAGGTATTAGGATGGATACATAGAAGATTGAAGTTGCGAAGACTTGGCCGAGACCCACAACACCTACGGAGGTTCGTAGTATTCTGGGCTTGGCAGGTTATTACAGGAGATTTGTAGAGGATTTTTCTTCCATTTTTGCATCACTAACGAAGCTGACTTAGAAATTAGCTAAGTTTCAGTGGACAGAAGCTTATGAGCGTAGTTTTCAGAAGTTGAAGAATAGATTTGTCACACCCCAATCCTGATAGGGCATGATGGGCACCCGACCCTTCCTTAGAGCCGAGTGAACCCGCTGGTTCTCATTATACTCATAATCTCACTGGACTCTTAAATCATGAAATGAAATGCATAACGAAAGCTTTTCAAAAACATTCTTTTTGTCTTTCTCAAATCAAGTAAAATCTGTAATCATATGAAATCTGTAAAGTAATGGATAATGATACATCGGCTTACATAGCCGCTTACAAGACTGACATACTGTATACATGACTTTGTCTGCAAAAGTCTCTAACATATGATATCAAAACCTAAGCTGGGACAGGGCCCCAACATACCCATAATACATATGACTCAACTCATAAGGAAATACTCCAACGCGGCATCACTCCGAACAGAATGGAGTTTACCAATCCAGCTGATAGCCTGGGACATCCTATAGTCAAACTCCTGTATAACTTTCCTGCAAAGCAATATGGGGCTGTGTGGCATGAAACACAGCGCCCCCAGGCAAAGGGACGTCAGTACGAACAATGTACCGAGTATGTAAGGCAGCAGTAATCATAAAGAATGAGATATAAGTCATAATGAAAGTACGAGAAACAATCTGTAATATGAATAGCCCCGAAGGCAGAGAATAACAATGTAAGTATCTCCGGAGCCAATGACTACAAATGTAAATAGCCTGAAGGCAAGAATCATGCATGCTTTCATGTAAAACCATTCATAAGTATCCATAGGCCTTTATCACCATCATATCTATATAACGTACCCGGCCCTAGTAGGACTCGGTGTGTATAACGTACCCGGCCTATATCAGGACTCGATGTGAATAGCCAATTGATCAGTGGTTGCACATCTACGTGTCGTACCCGGCGGACTATAGCGTGGCTCGGTGTCAGTAACATAATGAATACGTATATATATATATATATATATATATATATATATATATATATATATATATATATATATATATATATATATATATATATATATATATGAAAATAAATGAATGCACATAAGACTCATAGAATCATTATGGAACCTTTTGAATAGATGTAAAGACATAAGGATTTCAAGTGTCGTTATGAAGCTGTAATGTTCAATAAGTAAAGTTGTCAGAATCATAGACATGAACAATATATAACAAGGTAGCATTTAGGGTCAAGTCATAATTCCCCTAATGTGTCTAAGAGTGGAAGTCACTTTTGGGGTTTACATGTTTGTCGTTCGTTCGTATTGTAAGGATCATGCCAAAAGAAGAAAAGGGAATAGCCTTAACATACCTTGTCCGCTCCTTAAGTTAATCCAAACCTAAGTCTCGGGCTTCCCAATATCTACAACAACGTCAGTAGATACCAAACATTAGCTATAGGTACTTAGGAACCCAACCCTAAGCTAGCACGTCATTTATAGAAATTCGGACAACATTTCCTTTATAAATTCCACAAACCCCGAAAATTCAACTCGGCCAAATCATCAACAACAATACCAACAACCATATTAACAACATCAACAATTAATCCCATCGATCTAGCCCCTCAACAATATAAAAATAATTTCAATAATTCAAACAATAATGCGACGAGCGGCAAGCTCGGCTTGTCAATTAAACAATAGTTTTAAACCCCATCTTCATTCCGAAATTTCTCAAAAATATTAACAACAACAAAAACACCTCCAGGTTATTTAATTAATTTCCAGTCATATTATTTTATAAGAACAACCTCCAAAACAATCCACCGAACTACAACACCAATTTATCCGATTTCCGATATAATTTTCGTATTTCTTTCATCTAGCAATGTAGATCCGACTTGGATAAATCAAATACATCTAGAAGAGAGGATTTCTTACCTTATATTCAAAGAAGTACTCTTCTTACACCTTACTTCACTTTGAAGAAAGCCCGGATTCAACAACACGACAAACTGAAATAACGAGATCGAAGCAGTGAACGAAATCTGGATATTATTCCAGAGAAAGAGTATACTTTGCTTCCTTGAAAATTGGAAGTCACGTTGGTATGAAGGTACTGAAACGCATGTTTCTTTGTTGCTTAGAGAAAGTATCACATTATACATCTCATTTCAAATGTAAATAAGGCTAAGACCATGAAATTATGTCATGAAAGATGTATTTCCCTCTTTACACGTGGGCCCCCTTTGGTACACACCACTTAACACCTATTATTAAGCATTGACGCCTCCTCATTATATGCATGAATGCATAACCACTTGCTGCCACCTTGCTATACTTACGTGGATTAATTATATCCACCAAATAGCTAACAATTATTTCCTTGACTTCTATTGTAATCCTCCTCTTAAACAATTACTCGCATAATAAATTTCTTGATCTCAATTCACTTAAACATGAACCACTTTTAACATACTTCATATACTCATTATCATAATCATGTGGTAGAACTCTAGCCCATAGCCTCTTTATACATACACCAAATATTGTTCCCAATCACCGTCGTCACACTTGTTAAGTCCTAAATTATTTCGGGACCTCATCCTTGTATACACCGAGTTCTTGATTTTCATGCTTGAATGTGACTAAATCTTCCGACCTCAAGTAAATTTTCTCATGTTGGACAATCCAATTTACTAGTCCAAAAATATGGGATATTATAGCTTGGACCGTATTTCATTAAATAAATTTCGAACCTCAACGAAACTTATTTTCTTTGATTGGTTTAACTTCAAATCCTTATGATACATCTGTACCATCACTCTAACTACCTATAAGCTTGAGGGATAACCTCGCTTCTGTTACCAATGTCATTTAACTCGCACGCTTTCCAACGCATGAAAACACGGGATGTAACAAGATTGACTTCGGCTCCGATTCTGACACTTCCAGAAGGATCGGAGGGTTATGTTATTTATTGCGATGCTTTCGGCATTGGGTTAGGTTGTGTGTTAATGCAGCACGATAAGGTTATAGCTTATGCTTCAAGACAATTGAGAAAGCATGAGAAGAACTACCCAACACATGATCTAGAGTTAGCCGCGGTAATTCATGCATTGAAGATGTGGAGGCACTACTTATATGGCATCAATGTTGATATCTATACGGACCCCTTAAGAGCCTTCAGTATATTTTCTAGCAGAAGGAGTTGAATCTGCGTCACAGGCGATGGTTAAAGCTATTGAAGGATTATGATGTCAACATCTTGTACCATCCTGGGAAGGCCAACATAGTGGCCGATGCCATTAGCCGTAAATCCATTCGTAGCTTATCTTATGTTCAGCCAGAGAAAATGGAGTTAGTTCGTGAGCTTCAGCAGTCAGCCAGCCTAAGAGTTCGACTATTGGACTCGAGCAACACAGGGGTTACTATTTAGGATTCGGCTATTTGGGGTTAAGGAGCACCAGTATGAAGATCCTATGTTATTTCATTATAGAGATACATCCCCTAAGAAGAAAAAGTCACCATTTGAGGTTTCTACAGTAGAGTTCTCGAGTATCGAGGCAGACTGTTTATTCTTGATGTTACGGGATTACATCGTTAGATTATGGAAGAGGCTTATTACTCCTGGTATTCTATTCATCCAGGGACAACGAAGATGTATCATGATATTAAGGAAGTTTATTAGTGGGATGGAATGAAGAAAGACATAGCATAGTTCATAGCCCAGTGTCCTAACTGTCAGCAGGTAAAAATTGTGCATCAAAAGCCCGTTGGATTGAGCATCAAAAGCCCAGTGGATTATTGCAGGCTATTAAGATTCCAACATGGAAATGGAAAGCAATTAATATGGATTTCATTACAGGCTCGCCTCGATCTCAGCGTAAGTTTGATTCTATACGGGTAATTATTGATAGACTTACAAAATTAGCCCATTTTCTACCTGTCAGGACTACTTACTCCACTGAGGATTATGCGAAGCTTTATATTAAGTAGATACTACAACTCCATGGTGTTTCGGTATCCATCATTTTCGACAGGGGTACACACTTTACATATAACTTTTGGAAGTCCTTCCAGAAGGGTTTGGGGACTCAGGTGAGTCTTAGTACCGCATTTCACCCCCATACAGACGGGCAGGTTGAGCGCACTATTTAGTCCTTTGAGGATATGCTCTTTGGAATATGTGATAGACTTCAGAGGTAGCTCGGACGATCATTTACTGCTTATTGAGTTCACGTATAATAATAGCTATCATTCCAGTATCCAGGTGGCCCCATATGAGGCTTTATATGGGAGAAAGTGTAGGTCACCTATTAGATTATTCGAAGTGGGGTAATCTAAGTTAGTAGGTCCAAATTTGATTCAGCAAGCAGTGGAGAAGGTCAAGCTTATTCAAGATCGATTATTGGCAGCCCAGAGTCGTTAGAAATCTTATGCAGACAACCGCCGATGAGACTTAGAATTCCAGGTTGGCGACTGGGGATTCTTGAAGGTATCATCTATGAAAGGCGTTATAAGATTTGGTAAGAAGGGTAAGCTTAGCCCTCGATACATTGGACCTTACAGGATTATACGTAGAATAGGCCAGGTGGCCTATGAGCTAGATCTACCTTCAGATTTAGAATCAGTCCATGCGATCTTTCATGTATCGATGCTTCATAAGTGTATTGGAGATCCTTCAAGAGTCGTGCCCATTGATGATGTTCAAGTTACCCAGAAATTATCATATGAAGAGGTTCCCATTGATATTCTAGATAAAGAGGTGCGGAGATTGAGGACTAAGGATGTAGCCTCAGTTAAAGTCTTTTGGATTGGAGATCCTTCAAGAGTCATGCCCATTGATGATGTTCAGGTTACCAAGAAACTATCATATGAAGAGGTCCCATTGCTATTCTAGATAGAGAGGTGCGGATATTGAGGACTAAGGATGTAGCCTCAGTTAAAGTCCTTTGCAGGAATAGGAATATCGAGGAGATGACTTGGGAAGCTGAGGAAGATATGAGATTTAGGTATCCGCACTTGTTTCCACTCCCAGAGGAGGTCCAGACAGAGACACCATTGCCTTCAGGTGCGTAGTGTTTCATTTCTTATGGTTATTGGTCGTGTGAGGCCATTATTGTTATTGCTTATTGTGGCCCTGTATGGCATTGTATATTTTGGGTTGTTGTGACAGGTTGGTAGTAGTACAGTTACAGGGAACACTCTGCCGAAATTTTTATAAGACCCCTAGAAGTTTAAAATTCGAGGACTAATGCTCTTAGGGGAGGGGGGGGGGGGAAGAATGTTACACCTCATTTTTCGCGTACGTTAAAGTTTCATCTTAAGTCGTTTGAGTAAGCTTGTATTGGGAATCATTTGGGAAGTTGTGTATAAGGCTTATGAGTGTATATCGGAGACGTATAAGTTTTTAAACATGTTTGGCAAGGGTATGAAGTTGTCAAACGGATCGGAGAGAATACGTTTCGCCGGAAAATTGGACCAAGGCATTTTCACGGCCATTTCCACGGACCGTGAAAATGGTGTTGAGCCACCGTAAATTAGTGGTTGTGGGTGGAAGCCACTGGAGTAATTTCATGGCTGTTGACACCTAATTTTCACCTCATAAGACGCGTATTTTAGTTTTCAAGTTTTTTGAGTAAAAGACAAAGTAAGGACACACCCTTTAAAGGTTAAAATTTCAAAATCCCAAGAAAATGGCAAAAAAAATGGTTAATTATTATTTCCTGGAAAAAAACTGACAACTACGAGAAATACGAGTTATTTACTTTCATCCCGCTTCGTCTAATTCACAAAAATTGTTAATTAAAACGACGTATAAATTACCGCTCATTTTTTACCGCATTTTTTCATATTTTCAATATTGGGCACATTTTAAAACTTACATTTTAACCTTACAAGTTTTAATTTTTATTTAGCCTAAATAATTTTTATATTTAGCAATATATTCATTTATAATATATGGTTTTATTTTAATTAAATAGGGAGGGGCTTCTTTTGAAATTTTAACAAAATGGAGGGGAGTTTCTTTTAAAAAAAGGGGAGTGGAAGTTTGTTTTAACAAACTTCCACCCCCTCGGTTTCATTTCATCTACCCGACCCCTTTTACCTCTCAACAGAGGCGATATGGCGATTAGGGTTACGCCGCCTCTGGTGGTGTTTCATGGCAAATTTCTGGTCATTTTGACCCAAATTGAGAGGGCTTTTATGTCCTTTCATGTGTTCTTACGATTATCAGGTTTAATTTCGTTTATTTTTTAGCTATTTACACCATTTGAGTCGTGTTCTTGTGGATATTGCTCGGGTTTTTCCACGCATGATGGTTGCCATAGGGAGGACCTCGAGTCCTTAGCCATCTTGTGCACCACACGCACTTGTGTGGGAACCTAGGGTAATTTCCATGAATTTTTCGGTTGGGTATGAATTTTGGGGATTTTATCCCAATGGTACAATTCTGGTACAATTGCACCGTTGGAATTGTACCATGAGGTGATTTGTGCGGGGAAGTGTACCATTCCTTGTATTAATCTAATTTTTGTGGATTTTGTTGATTTTAGGGTACAAGTTTGTTAGATTTTTGTTTGTCTTATCTGTTTCATTTTTGAAATTCTAATAAGGTACAATTTGGGGAATTTTTTGGGGGGAAATGAGAGGGCAGGTGTCCATCATTCTCATCCTAAGGATTCCTATATGAGAAGGCTATAAATAGTGAGTAGAAAAACAAGAAAAGGGTCCAGATTTTTACTCCTTAAAAAAAACTAAGTTTCATATATATTAGCTAGACAATTGATAAGGATAGACAAAAAATACAATATATAGAGAAAAATACAAAAATATAAGAAAAAGGTGATTTGAAGATTTGTGAAGGGTTTTGTTGCTTGGAGTGTTGAACCAATCTCCTTTTGATCTTTAGGTTGCCCCAACAAAAGGTAAATTCTTATTCCAATCCTTGTTTTCATTTCAAGTTATGATTATCTATTGTTTGTGATGTTTGTCAGTTAGAAAAAACACATTAGTTTGATTCTGTTTTAGTGACTAAGTGAATATTCTATTTCCTTGTTGTTATTTGAAATTGAAAAAATGAACTAGGAAGTCTAAAGTTAGACAATACTAAGTAGTTTTGAGTTGGTTAAGTTAATAAAAATAAAGAAAAAGATAGTTTAAGTTAGGATTCTTAACACTAAGTTAGTAAAGTTAATATCTTTGATCTAAGTTAGCTGCTTTTGATAGTTCTTAAGTAACATTAGTTAGTTGGAAATTTTCCCTAGTTCATAACCTTATACCTTCTTGACTTTGTTTGATATTTTAAGATTATAAGTTAGATTGGGAAAACTGCTTGAATAGCTTGAAAGGTAGCTATGATTAAGTTGAAAACACCTTTAAGTCCAAAAACGTCCATTTGAGCCTGTATTAGTCTCAAGTATTGAAAAAAGACTTCTTTCCTCCATTATTAAGTGATTGTTTACTTGTTTCAATAGCTGATTCAATTTAGAACTATGTAACTGCTTCTAAGAATGTTAAGACTATTTAAATAAGTAAGTTTTTTTCCAAAAATAGATCCTAGAGTCTTTTTTGAAATTTAATTGCAATTTATGAATATTTGAATGTCTTGTATGAGTTTGAGTGTGAAAACAGAATTTGCAAGTCATTCTTGACTTTAAAGCTGCTAAAATTGATGTCTAGTAAAGTTGAAGGTCTTATAACCTGATTTGTGGTCTTGTTAGCTTCTTGTTTTGACAGAAAAAATGATTTTAAGGGAGTAAGGGTTGTTCTTGAGATGTAGTTTAATGATTTGAAGTTTAAAACTGTCTAAATATGAATTATAGCTTAAAAGGAAACTTGGATGTCTTATTAGCTCTAAACTTTGGCAAAATGAATTTAAAAGGTTGTAAGTTAGTCTTGTATGTGGATTATGGAGTTGTTGAGATTTTAGACTTAGCTAAGTGATGGTAAGCTTAAAGTTTTGGAACTTGTCTTTGTTAAACTATAGTCTTATGAGTCTGTGTAGCTTCATATTTGTTCTTATTTGAAAACTTTGAAAGTTTAAAATAAAGTAGGCCAAAAATACCCTTGTTTTAATATTTGTCCTGTTTTGAGGTTATTTATGTTATAAGAAGTTAGAAATTGAATTGTGCCTTTCAAGAAGTAAGTGTAAGAGGTTCAAACAATTTTTAAAGTTATGTGTAATTCCTAAATCTATAGAAGTTGTTTTTCCTTTCTTTGTAAGTCATAACTTGTGCAAAACTGATTGTTTTATGACTTGAGTTCTCAATAACCAACTTGGCTTGATCACAGATTCTAAATCACTCAGTTTTCGGAATTCTAAAAATTAAAGACTTGGGAATTAAGTAGAAATTGACTTAAAACCATGTGACACCACTGCTAGTTTAGTTTGTCCTCCTTTGTTTCAAAATAAGTCTCAAAGATGTGCATTGTCCAGCTTGTTTTTTGTTGTCTTGACTATATTGACCTCTATTTGCCTTGATTCTAGTATAGGTACCATATACCTTCTATAAGTTCCTTCTAGTCCCTTTTAAACTGTTGAATTTCTTGTTTTGCGACTGCCTTTGTTGTGTGCCTTGTAATGTGAGAAATTTGACTTAAAATCTTTCCTAGACTAGACCATGTCTCGTATTAGCCTTATTTAGATCTTTGTTTGACCTCTTGAGACCAATCTAGCTTGGAATACCTCTTTGTGTGATAGCATTTGTAACCTTACACTGTTTAGAGTAACCTCACTATTTTGGAAGGAAATAGACCTTTCTTAAATAACTGGAATCTTTAAAACTGAAGTCCCTTTTAAAAGAATAAGTGAAAACTTGTTTTCGCTTAAAACTAGTAAACCATGATTGACAATTGTGCTATAAGCTTGCATTTGGCTCATTTTTTCAAAATTTGACTAGGTAAAGTTGAGTAAAACTGTATCCTATATGAAACTGCTTTTGTTACGCCTCTCGTTCTCATCGTAGTAGAACCTATGGTTTCATAGTTGGGTATGCCCTTGGAATTGAGGCTCGAGTTCGAGTTTTGGAGATAGAAAGTGACTTAACCCATGTACAAAGATCCCAGCAGGTATTCCTGGCAATTTACAGAGTTAGAAGTTGAACGAATCGAATCGACACGATCTGAGCTGAATCAGAGAAATCTGCAGACACCAGTCATCATCGATAGGTCGTCGACATGGTCGACGGACCATCTTTGTGCAGCGTCGACAGGGTTCTGCAGCCTTGCATCTGCAGGCGCAGGTCGATTGTCGACACGTCGACGGACTGTCGACACGTCGACGGGCCATCAACCCGCCCGTCGAACCGCACCGTTGTAGCCTTTTTAATTCCAAGTATAAATATGTGATTCATGACCTTATTTACCATTTTTATCCATTCCAAATCAGAAAACCCTAATAATATCTCTCCCAACATTTTCCATCATAATAGTGAAGATTTGGTAAGATCTGAGCCCCGTAAAACCCGAGCTTGTGAAGAAGAAGGTTGCTTCTAGGGTTTCTTCAAGGTTGTGAAGCTTAGGAAGTTGGAGTTGAAGTTGATTCTTGGAATCTTGGACCCCTCAAGGTATGTTAATGATTTATACCCTTATATTTAAGTTGATTATCGAGAGTTTTAGTGATTTTAAGTAAAGAGAGGGTATTTGTGGAAGTGGTAAGTTGATGAAGGGCAAGGTAGTGATTTGAGGTTATTTTAAAAGATGATTGGGGATAAATTTGAGTATATATTTATATATAAGTGTTGTCCTTGTTATTGTGAAGTTGAAGAGTTGTTGAGCTTACAAGGAAAATATTGTCTACAAATCGTTAAGCTCTATATGCATCTAAAGGAGGTTAGTAAGTGAAGTAAATAGTCTAATGAAGGCCTATGTTATCTTAATTGTAGACTTACGAGTTCCAGAGGTAGAAGTTGGACGATTGGATATACTCCAAGGTATGTTAAGGTTATCCTTTCTTTCTTTTGGCATGGTCCCATAATACGAGCCAATGAGCGAGTAAGCGAGCTTCCATATTACTCTACTCTTAGAAGCATTAGGAGTACTTCAGTCTTTGATGTTTATATACCCCGTTTATGATGATTCCTTCTGTTCATGGGTCTAGCTTTATGTATCCAGTTCTATGTATACAGTTTATTCATGCATTACATTCATTATATATCCATGTACATTGACCCATGACCAGAAGGCGTTATATACGCGAATATTAGATATATGTGGGGTATGAGAAAAGAGATAGGCATTATACACGCATTACCACCTGATCAGCTGGTGCACAGTGATGACGATATTGATTATGGCCGTAGAGGAGCCGATATTATATGATGAGATGCCATAGAGGCTTGACAGGCGTTATACACGCATACATATCAGGCGTTATACACGCACATATATCTAGATGTATGACCTTCTTTGATAGGCATGAACATGCATATTATGTGCCCACAGTGGCATTATCAGTTATATAGATTCATGCAGGCACATACAGATACTAGTTCATACAAGCACATGCAGATAGTCATTTCAGCTTATGAGTTCAGATCTTATTGATGATTCTTATTTATATATGTTGTTCTTATGCCTTTCATACTCAGTACATTATCCGTACTGACTTCTCGTTCCTTGAGGGGCTGCGTTCAAGCCCGCAGGTTCAGGTAGGCTGACAGGTGGTCCAGCTTAGTAGGACTTCTATCCAGCAGTGGTCAGTGCGCTCCATTAATCCGGAGTTGCAGTCTATTTTAGTATGCTAGCCCTTTTAAGATGTATATGGATATGGGTGTGACGGGGCCGTGTCCCGTCCTTTCTACAGCTTTCATTCCAGCAGAGGTCTGTAGACAGATGTATGTACTAGTTAGATGATGTAGCCTTGTCGACTTCTATTCTTTTGTGTACAGTATATGTAGCAGCCTAGCTGGCTTGCACTGTTCTTTCAGCATGTTTATGTATATACAGATTGTTCAGAGTTCATGATGTCGCCTAGTTATGAGATCAGTGTAAGTCATTTTATGGGCCCTTGATGTTCAGTAAGATTTAGATATGAGTATAGGGTGTTTGGTCGCTAGAGGTCAGATGCTCGTCACGACTCATCGGTTTGGGTCGTGACAGCTTTTGTGATTCCTGTTAAGTGATTGAGGTACACATTGAACCTAGTATTAGCTACTTATACTCAAAACTTGTGAGTCTCTGCTTACTATTTGATCACCATTTTCTGTTGACTAATTAGGATAACAGCTATAAAACTGAAAGGTATGAATCTATTATGTATAGACTGTATGTTCCATGATTCATTTGAATGGCTATTTTGAATTTACACCTAAATAAACCCCTCTAATAGTGTAAAACTTAGTCTATAAAGCTGGTCTTGATAAGTAAAGCCTTTAACATAATACTTGGTGTTGAGGGAAGTCTAGGATAAAAAACAGGATTCTGAAAGAGTTCAACTCCTTTTGTTCATTTGAATTCCCTTTACCTGAAGCCATATGGCTTTTCTGTTAGTTTAAGTGTGCATTACAATTCGATTTTGAGACCAAAAACTGATTCATAGGGGAAAAGAAATCTTATATTGGTGCTTTATATGAACTGTTCTTTTAAAAATTCCAAAGCTGAACTGGATTAGTTGTTTGTTTGCCCATCTTGCTTCTTCCTTTTTGATTGCCTGTGTGACAATTGGAATTTTAAACTTGCTTGAAATATGATTGGAGAGGTGTTAAGTACAAAGACTGTGAGCTTTTTTTGAAATGTGTTGTGTTGACTATAGAAGTTTAAAAGAAAGCTACGAACATTTTTGAAAAGGCTAAACTGCATTTGCTTGTTTTTTTCAACTTGGCTATTTTCTCTTTTCTTGACTGATGTATGATCCCATGTTGAACTTTAATAATATTCTTTGAAAATCCTTCCTTTGAACCTTGTCTGAATTAGCACACTTAACTGGTTAGGGAAATGAATATGAAGCTGTTATAATTTTGCCCCTCTTGTCTCTTTTCTTGATGGATATTGTTGTGTCTATGAGTATAACCTCTTCATGATCATCTAAATCTAGGCTTGCATGTGAAACCACTGCCCATGTTTACCTGGTTCATATTTGAAACTATTTGAAACCTGTGCAGCTATCTTTATCTTAAAATTGACCTCTAAGACCATGCGTGTGACTGTCATTTGATCCCACTAGTTTAATAAGACAATTTGAAAACAAGTTGATATTTGAAGCATTCCTTAAATGTCTTTGAACACCCCACAGAACTTGATATTGTTGGGTTGTTTGTGACTTGTCTTAACTTATGTGTGAAGATCCTATCTGAGTATCACTTTAAAACTGTTAACCTCTCTGTAATTCTGGAAAAATGCAAGTTGGAACCTTTTTTTTGAGACTTGGTTTGGGACTTGTTGATTGTCCAAATGAATTTTCAAAACTTGTCAAGTGTATTTTAAAGATCTGAAAACTGAAAAGTGTATCAAGACTAAATTGGTACTGTTTCATTTTGCTTGAATCTGCAATCTGATGGTTTTAGTTTTAGGTGGTAATTCATCTCTATGCTACTTTCTGACATTAACACTTCTTCAAAAAGTTTTTGAGCTTGGCTCATGTATAACTTGTTTGCTTGAAATTGCTTTTTTCTCCTGTGTTGGTTGAATTACTCTGTGACACTCTTGTTTTGAATTTGTTGATAGTTGTCCTTAAAACTGTGTATAATAAAGAGTTTTTGATTGTTTGTTTAGTCTCAATTGGTAACTAAATACTTAAGTTTGAACTTGTGACATTTGTTGGGTAGATTTGAAGTTTTCTATGTGAGATAAATGTGGTGTTTGAGAGTTGATATCAGCTGAGTATATAGTGTATATTGAGGTGTATACAGGGTATGCCCTTCATGGGTTTTGCTCTCTATTCTAGTAAGTATATCAGTGGATATCATGTATATTGCAGCCTAACACTTAGAAAAGTTTAGAAGATTTTTTGGGCCACAATTTTGGGCCTGTCCTTAGTCTTGGCGATCTGATAATTGTTATATTTAGCCGCTGATGGGCTTTTGCATAAATTGTCCACTATTTTACGAGTATAATAATTATGGGCTTGGCCCTAAAGCATTGTAATTCATTTTTTGGCTTTGTAAATTTAATTATCATCCTCGGTTATTTTACTAATACTATGTCTACCCATTTGTTGTGATTACCCTGAGGCCCATTAATGTTTTGTAGATCGAGTCCACCCCTAGCATGGATGGCATAAGCATTGGAATGCATTATTGGAGCGGAAAATATTAATTTGTGCATTTTTCTATTGGCCTTGGTCTGCCCAACTCCTTACTCTATTCAGTTTTGTATTTTAATTCATTTTGTGTATGATTTACTGGAACTTTTTAAGATTATCACATATTTAGAGTTGCAAAAACTATTTTTGAAAACAAAAAAAGCTTGAAAATTCCTGTGAAAACGGCCTTTTTGGACTAATTATACTTATATAATATTGAGACATCTTTAAATTTGAAAAATAATGACTTTTTGAGACAAAAATTGACAAACTTAACCAATTTTTAAAACAAAAAATGGCTATGGACCCATGGACTATTGGACCGTTTGGACAAGATTTGGACTTGGAATATTTTGATTACCTTAGACTAAAATGACTAAAAAATCTAAAATATGGAATATGGTTAAAATATGGATAATAATAGTATGCCAAAAAATGATTTTTCTTACAAAACTTAACTTAACAAAAAAATCTTTTTTAAACTCGGATAGGCTTACGTAGTATTCTACTTAGGTTAACGTCTTCGGGTTTTAACCTAGGTGTTCTAGTCCGAAACCCAAAACGCCCAATTTTTGGCAAAACTTTACCACTTTTATTTCTTGAAAATGTTTTATTTGCATAAATGACTAACCTTTTATTGCGGGAATCTAAAACAAAAGCAGTTTTTTATCAAAAACAATTTATATTCACAAGGCATACCATTAGAACCCGTAGGTCAACCGTATTTTATGGATCCTTAATACCGGGGTGCTTAACACCTTCCCGGGGGATCACCAGAACCCTTACCCATACTTTGGTTTAGATTGGTTTCTTTTAAAATTTAACAATTTTAAATGAACCCTTTCGAACTGGTTTTCCTAAATTATCTACAAGTTAGGTGGCGACTCTAAAACAATATCCATTTAGAGCACCATCCACATAGAAGTATATTTTTTTCTTTTTCCCGGTACAATTAAACCCGTACTTTCCGAGACACTTTTCTTTTTAAATGAGGCAAGTGCAAATACGAATCGGAAAAAATAGAACCGGTACAACGGCCACTTTCACGGCCAGTGAAATAATTCACGGTCCGTGAAAGTGGGCTGTAGAATTGAGGCGGTGGAAATTTTCCCTTTTGTTATAATGTAAGACCCAGGACTTGGGGCTCATTTGTTCACCAAAAAGCAAATCCCTAGTGCCTCTCCAAGCTCTCTCTACCATCCCTAATCATCCATAAACATCTAAACTATTTCAATAGAAGATCAAGCCCTATAATCCTTAACTAGTTCGTACAAGGTGATTGTTCTTGTTTACACTTAGAGTTGTGGTGAATTTGGCCTTGAAGCAAGTTGTGTGAGTTGGAGTTCTTCAAATATAAGGCATGTTCCTCACTTTATGATTCTTTTGTGTACATTTGGGCATGGTGAGGTCATGTCCCGTCCTTATTATGTTATGCACTCCAGTAAAGGCTCGTAGACAGATATGCGTAGTTAGATGTTTTATGACCTTCTCGATCTATATTTTGTTGTATCAGTATATTTTGATGCCCTTATCGGCTTGTATGCTTGGGATCAGCTTGATGACGTGTATATATATATATATATATATATATATATATATATATATATATATCTTTTGGGCTTGTGTTCCTTACAGCTTATGATATCTAAGAGTTAGCATTATGGCCCACTCAGGTATGATTATGTGATGCATGTATGTCTTGTGGTGCTTGGTAGGTTAGCTCCGGGTGCCCGTCATGGCCCTCCGGTTGGATCGTTACAAAATAATACTGAGGTTGCTCGATGACTGATGTACCATGAAATTATGGCACATCTAATGCTTTTTAACTCTAAGTTTTACTTGTTTTCGAGCAAGTTTGTGTTAGTTTGATGTGTTTTGTGTGTTGTGCAGGTATTTCGAAGTTAAAATGCTCGGAAAGCGAAAAACGAGGAAAAGAAGTGTTCTGTTCTGATAAGCATTAAGGAAGGACCATCAACATTATCGATGGTCCGTCGAGTTGCCTCATCGTTCAAGTTCTTGCAAAGTGACAAAGTCATCAGATCGTTGACTTGCACTGTCGACATGATCAACGGTCCGTCGAAGTGCTTCAACGATGGAATTCCTGCATAGTAAAAATATGTCATCAGATCGTCGTTATGGTCGTTGAACATGTCGATGACCGTCGAAGTGCAAGCCGAGCTGGAACAGGACTGGGATTTATTATTCCGAGTTTAACTTGTACAAATACCTGTTTAGGGTTTATTTTTCGGACATCTAGAGTTTTAGACTTGTAGTAATTACTTTTGAGTTGTTATTACTTTTTAAGATTTTTCAGACAATTACCTTCATTACTTTCAAGTTTTATTCGTAAGTTCAATACAAAATTTAATTATGCAATATTCGATCTTTTATTGTTTTCTTGTTGCCACGAGTAGCTAAACACCTTTACTAAGGTTGTGAACCCAAGGATGGGGTGTGTTGTGATTGGGGATCGTGAATGATATACGCATAATGGATTGTTAGGGTTTATTTGTTCTTCGTTTTCATCATATAGTTAGTGGTTGCAAACATTAGCTAACGCCATAAACTTTAGTTTATTTGGGAAAATAGCTAGGGTTAGGTAAGAACAAATAACAAGAACTCAAGGCTTTAAACCTTGTTTGATAAATTCACTTAGGAATAAGAGAAATTTACTTGGCATAATTAACCGCTCTTCATGCATACTCCCTTATCTTTGAAAAAAGCATAGAAAGAAATAATCTTTTCTTATTGGGAAATAGTTCAGATTCACATAGAGGTTAAGTGCATCCATACAAATGGTCCATTAGAAGTATATCAAGATCGATACCCATGATCATACACTTTATCTGACGGGGACACAACCTTGATTCTTTTTACCCATATATTTAAAACTTTAAATTTCCAGTCACTTTAAATTAGTCCATAAACCAAAACAACTACAAAACCCTTTTTCTGGATTACACCAGGACCGCAAGATTAGTATAATACTTATTTAGTAAACTTTTCACGCCATATTCTCTGTGGGATTCGACCCCAACCTCGTTGGGTTACTATATTTGACATCGTCCGCTTTACGCTATTAAAAGTGTAAATTTGAGCGTATCAAATTTTGGCGCAGTTATCGGGGAATACGGTTTTGAAATTACTAAATAGTGTTTACTCTTCTTAAAGTTTTCATCATATTCCAACACACCTTGTTTGCTACATTGTAAACCAGGTGATCATGGCCAACAACAAACTTCCAGTCGAGAATGTTTTTGCTGATGAATCAGAAACAGATGAAGACTTTGCATCTGCAATCATTCATCCGAGGGTGACTGCTACTACTATCAAGTTTGATAATTCCCTCTATCATATGCTCAAACAAGAGGGATACTTTCGGAATGCAGTCGATGATGACCCTCACCAACATATAACAAACTTTTTGGATGTGTGCTCTCAGCATATCCAGCGGGGTGTGACTCAAGAAGCGGCTCGGCTGAAACTCTTCAAATACTCGTTAGCCGGAGGAGCAAGAAAATGGTTCACAAAGCTGCCTCGAAACTCTATTTCTACATGGGAAGAGATGGTCAAAGTGTTCCTCAGGAAGTGGTATCCCCCAAGCAAAAGAGCTTAAATTCGTGATCAGATTTACGAGTTCAAATAACGTAATGGGGAATAACTTTTTGAAGCTTGGGGGAGGTACAAAGAATGTTTGGATAGGAGTCCAAACCATGGGTTTCCAAATCAGATTTTGAAGGAGAAGTTCTACAGAGGGTTGGATCCTATGACCCAAGCGATAGCCAATAATGCTGCCAACGGGTGTTTCATGAATAAGTCCTATGCTACTATTACTGATATACTTGATCGATTGACTACACACAACCAAGCATGGCATTCAAGTAATTCTGATGGGCTATCACTTGGAACACCGTTGATTCAAATATTGTGAAAGATAGCTAGGAAATACAGCAGACATTGGCACAATTGGCCACTGGTCTCTCTTTACTGACAAAGAGGCTTAATGAGAGGGAATCGAAGAAGGTGAACATGTGTGAAGATATATCAGGCATGCCACCTGGAATGTACCAATGCCAGGAAGGTCCATATCAAGAGCGTCCCCCTCAGCCAGTTGAAAATGTTCAATATGCAGATTATGTAGCGAAAGCGGATGTTTCTGGGCCAAATCAGAGATATTGGAGACCTCAACAAGGGCAAGGTGCATACAATCAAGGGAACTACAACAACAACCAAAGGAACTACAACAACAACCAAGGGGACTACAATAACAACTATGGTGGACCGAACCAAGGTAGATATAACAACAACAATGGTAACTTCGGGAACAGAAGTTCCAACCCTTACATTCCACCAAAGGGTCAGTCTAATGATCAAGGTAGTTCGAGGTTGGAGTCAATGCTTAAAAAAGTGTTGGCAAGTCAAATAAACACTGAAAAGACATTATCTGGGCTATCAGACACAGTGGTTTCTCGTTCAGCAGCTATTCAGAATCTTGAACAGCAGATGCGTGATCTTTCTAGAGAACAGCATCCTGCTAGAAAAGGTGGGCTTCCTAGTGATACTATTCTAAACCCGAAGAATGGTGGGGGTGTGGAACGTACTTTTGCTATTAGCACGAGGAATGATAAAATACTTCAACGTGCTGACAAGAAGGTGCTTGAGCTAGATCCAATTATTGAGGAAGAAGAGGTGTATTCTGATGTGCCTATTATTGATGAGGAGGTCCGTGGTGAATAAAAAGTTGCTGATATTCTAGAAGTTGCTGCTGATACAAGGAAACACACGATAAAAGGGGCTCTTCGCCCTTTGACTCAGATGTACAAAGAAAAGCCTCCCTTTCCTTAGAGATTGGAAAAGAAGAATGATGATGCTAAGTGTCTGAAGTTCTATGATCAGTTGAAGCAGTTAACAGTGAATTTTCCATTCTTAGATGTTGTCAAAGAGATGCAGGGAGATCCAGGGGCATTTACCATTCCGTGCAATATTGGGCTTCATGCATTCGTCAGTGCTATGTGTGATAATGGGGCAAGTATCAACTTGATGCCCCTTGCTATTTTTAAACAATCCGGATTGGGGACTCCTAGACCGACTTCTATGCGATTACAGATGGCAGACAGATCTATCAAGAAGCCAGTTGGGGTTATAGATGATGGGTTGGTGAAAGTGGGTAAGTTCATGTTGTCTACTGATTTCGTTATTCTGGATTGTGCGGTGGATAGAGATATTCCCATCATCTTGGGAAGACCGTTCCTTGCTATGGGCAGAGCACTTATGGACTCTGAAAAGAATGAAATTAAGTTCCAAGTGAATGATGAAGAAGTGACTTTCCAAGCAAGCAAGGGGATGAAGTTGCCAAGCGCTTATGAAAGTATCTCGGTTATTGATTCATTTGATGGGATTGATAATGCTGTCGAACATAAAATGGAAGAAGAAAGTTTGGGAGAAGCTCTTGCTGTGGTTCTGATGAACTTTAAAGCTTATGATATGGAGGGCTACATGGAAACTATAAATGCGCTTGAGGGTCTGGGTTCCTACACTTACCACCCAAGAAAGCTTGATCTTGACCTTGCAAATAGAACTATTCCACAAGATAAGCCTTCTATTGTTGAGCCACCAAAGCTTAAGCTTAAGCAGCTCCCATCACACTTGAGGTATGAGTTCCTTGGTCCGAACAAGACATTGCCAGTGATCGTTTCAGCATTACTGACTGAGGAACAAATTGAGTGTTTAGTAGAGCTTTTGCATGAGTACAGACGTGTTATTGGTTGGACCATAGCATACATTTGGGGGATTCCTTCTGGTATTTGTGAGCATAAAATTCAGCTAGAGGAGGACAGTAAGCCGAGTGTTGAACATCAGCGGAGATTGAACCAGAACATGCAAAAGGTCTTGAAAAAGGAAATCATAAGTAGTTAGATACTGGGGTAGTGTATCCGATTGCAGACAGTAAGTGGGTGAGTTTGTTCAATATGTACCAAAAAAAGGAGGTATCACTGTGGTGCCTAATGCAAAGAATAAGTTGATTCCCACTCGTACAGTTACTGGATGGCGTGTTTGCATGGATTATAGGAAGCTAAATACTGCCACTTGTAAAGACAATTTTCCCATGCCGTTAATTGATCAGATGTTGGATAGGCTGGCTGGGAGGTCTTACTATTTCTTCTTAGATGGATACTCGGGCTATAATCAGATCAACATTATCCTAGAAGGCCAAGAGAAGACGACTTTTACTTTTCCTTATAGGATGTTTGCGTTCAGCCGAATGCCCTTTGGGTTGTGTAATGCACCAGCCACTTTTCAGAGGTGCATGATGCCGATCTTCTCTGACATGGTAGAGGACTTCTTAGAGGTATTTATGGATGATTTCTCTGTTGTGGGCGATTCGTTTGATGATTGTCTTGGCCATCTGGGTCAAGTGCTGAAAAGATTTGAAGAGACAAATCTCGTGCTAAATTGGGAGAAGTGCCATTTTATGGTGAAGGAAGGGATCGTCCTCGGTCACAAAATCTCTGAAAATGGAATTGAGTTCGATCAACCGAAGATAGATGTGATTGCAAAACTTCCTCCACCCATCTCAGTCAAAGGTGTCTGAAGTTTCTTGGGACATGTAGGGTTCTACAGGCACTTCATCAAATATTTCTCCAAGACTGCTAACCCGATGTGCAAGCTTCTTGAAAAAGAGGCTAAGTTTGTGCTTGTTGACAAGTGCTGAATGGTGTTTGATGAATTAATGGAGCACCTCACTCTTTGCTCCTGTTATTGTTACTCCTGATTGGTCATTGCCCTTTGAGTTGATGTGTGATGCTAGTGGTTTCGCGATAGGTGCTGTGCTTGGGCAGAGGCACAATAAAATTGTGCACCCAATTTACTATGCTAGTAGGACACTTAATGCGGCGCAAATGAACTACATAGTTACTGAGCAAGAACTGCTTGCAATAGTATATGCTTTTGAGAAGTTTCGGTCCTATTTGCTGGGGTCCAAGGTTGTGGTGTACACTGACCATCTTTGCGTTGAAGTATTTGATGGCAAAGAAAGAAGCTAAGCTGTGACTGATTCATTGGGTCCTTTTGTTACAAGAGTTTGATTTCGAGGTAAAAGATCGAAAGGGATCTGAAAATCAGGTCGCAGATCATCTCTCTAGGCTTGAGGAAACTGGGGTGCCAGCAGAAGAACTTGATATTGAAGAAGCGTTTCTAGACGAGAAAGTTTTGGAGGTTTCTATGCAAGTGGCACCTTGGTATGCAAATTTTCCTAACTATTTGGTGACTGGTGTCATTCCTGATGAGATTAAATCTTACCAGAAAAAGAAGTTTTTGCGGGATGTTCATCAGTACTATTGGGATGAACCATACTTATTCAAAACTTACGCTGATTACATTATTCGGCGTTATGTCCCAGAAAGTGAGGTATTGGAGATTTTGAAGGCTTTCCATGACTCTCCAGTTGGGGACATCATAGTGGTACGAGGACTGCTGCAAAGGTTCTCGAATGTGATTATTATTGGCCTACTCTCTTTCATGATGCTAATTTGATGGTGCGGTCTTGCGATCAGTGCCAACAGCAGGGGAATATTGGTAGGAGGAAAGAGATGCCTATGAATTTCGTAATGGAAGTTGAAGTGTTCGATGTTTGGGGAATTGATTTTATGGGTCCCTTTGTAAGCTCTTGTGGTATGAAATGTATCTTGGTGGCTGTTGATCATGTTTCTAAATGGGTAGAAGCGGTGGCTTTACCTAATAACGAAGCCAAGAGTGTCATGGGATTCTTCAAAAAGAACATATTTACTCGTTTTGGTACCCCAAGGGCGATAATCAGTGATGGTGGTTCTCACTTTTGCAATAGAGCCTTTGCGGGATTGATGGAGAAGTATGGAGTCAAGCATAGGGTTGCAACCCCTTATCATCCTCAGACAAGTGGGCAAGTTGAAGTCTCTAATTGGGAGATAAAGAGTATTTTAGCAAAAACGGTGAATGCGAATAGAACTGATTGGGCCTGCAAGCTCGATGATGCTCTATGGGCTTACCGGACTGCCTTCAAGACTCCGATTGGGACTTCGCCTTTCAAGCTAGTTTTTGGTAAAGCATGCCACCTACCAGTTGAACTTGAACATAAGGCCATGTAGGCCTTGAAGAAATTGAACATGAATTGGGAAGAAGCGACCAAACTCAGGTTGTTTCAACTCAATGAGATGGATGAGTTCTGCTATCAGGCCTATGAAAGTGCAGCGGTATACAAAGAGAGGATGAAGCAGTATCATGACAAGAGGATCCTGAAGCGGGAATTCTGCAAGGATGATCCTGTCCTGCTGTTTAATTCTAGATTGAAACTGCTACCGGGCAAATTGAAATCACGGTGGTCAGGTCCCTTTGAAGTGATAAGTGTCTCACCCCATGGAGCTATTGAATTGAGCTCCGAAGATGGAAATCGGACATTTAAGGTGAACGGGCAAAGGGTGAAGCACTACCATGGTATGATTTCGGGGGATAGAATTGTTGACCGATATCGGTTAAAGCACCTGGGAACGAATGATGACTCGGCAAGTCCTAACCAAGAGTAAATTGGGAACACCGTCGTCTTTGCGATGTTAAATCAAGCGCTTCTTAGGAGGCAACCCAAATTTAAAATTCTGCAAATTTTATTTCAATAGGTTTTAGTTTTTCTTTTATTTTTACTTATTATTTAATGGGTATTGAGTGCGCAGGAACTGAAACTCAAAAAACCAGCAAAGTTACACCAGAGCACAAAGACGGGCCGTCGACATGTCGACGGACCGTCAATGTACAGTGACGGCATGCAGAGTTGGAATTCTGAGAGTTAGCAACTGCTACTCTGCAGGTAAGCAAGTCGACGAGTAAGTCGACGGACCGTTGACATGTTGACGACACCGTCGATGTGCAAAGACGGTCCGTCCTTTTACTCGTCAACTGGGGAGTATTAATAGATCATAAAAACACAATGACGAGCCGTCGACATGTCGACGACTCATCCAAAACTTTCGAAAAAAAATAGTAAGGGCAAACAGTCATGATTTTAAAGGAAGTAACGGGCAGAGGCATTTATTTTTTAAACTTCCCACACAATCCGTATATCACTCTCCCTCAAACTCTTCACTTCCCCATAACTCCCTCCATAACTCCCCATAATTTCTTCCATAAATCACCACCCATTACAATCCCTAACCCTAAAAGTTCATATCCACTGAAATAAAGACCCTCTGCCCTAGTTTCTCTATTCTGCTTTAAGTTTTCTTCAATTTTTAGTCAATTTTTCTTCAAGTTTCTTTCTAAATCAGGTATGCTACATGATTTTCGGCCTTCTCTTGGTTTTAGTCTTGTTATATGTTCGAAAATTGCTAAAGAAGATGCCTAGGGTTCCTAAATTAATGGCAAAGTTGGATTATGGGACCTAGGCTGTCTTTGATTGTAATAAAATAGGTTGGGGGAGTTTTACCGATAATTGTGTGATATCAGTGATGTTAAATGCTAAGGGTAGAAATTATGACTTAGGGTTTGTACTTGTTGAATGAAATCCATGCTTAAATTTGCAAATTTGTGAAATTGTGGTTGGGGAAAGGGAATTTGGTATAGCTGTTGTTAGTAGGACTCGTGGGGACGAGAATATCGTGCCCTCATTGAGTCGGCGGGCATTTTGACCAACTTGTTGGTTCATTATGCCCGTCAATAGTCATAAAAGAGGAATTCTATTGAAGCATGAAATTTGAGGAGTGAAGACTGAGTAACTCCAACGGGTTGGAGGGTATTTCGATTAAAAATCTCGGTTTGATATCGCTATACCCACCAAACAAAACCCGAATAATTACCAAAAGTTGAAAAGGTCAAAAATGAGGGTGAAGTCTGAGTAACCCGAAGTCCCAAAATCGCAAATGTGCAAAATAGTTGAATATGTCTTCTCTGATTGATTGGAGTTGAAAACGCAAAACCAAAAAAAAATACTTAGGAATGCGGACTTACGATTCTTTGCTTTGCCCGAGTAAATGTGTTGGCGCCTTGTCGAGCTGTTCGACGGTCCGTCAACAGGTTCGACGGTCCGGCAAAATGCAACGACAGTCTGCAGACTTCAAACTTCAGAGAACTGATAAAATAAAAAATTGAAACTAGCTGTGTTTGATTTCACTCGTACAGATTAACTAGATTTTGATTTTTGATGATTACAGGTATGGCGCCACCTAAGTTGACTACTACCCGAGGGGGTGGCTCGAGGCAAACTCAAAGAACAACGGGTCGGAGGAGGCCTAGTGGCCAACCTACACTTAGAGACGAGGATGATGGGCCTGAGGTTATGCCCGTAAGGAAGAATAGGGCTGCCGTACCTCCTTGGAATAGGCAGGTCACTGTACTAGCTCCTACACCACCCGCGCTTTCTCCCAGTCTGATGAGAAGATATCATCTACATCTGGGTCCGGTGATGGATCCGAGAAAGAGGGTTCGGAGGCTGCTTCTGGAGATGCCTCACCTGCCGCATCGGCACAAGCTATTGAGGATCTTTGCTCAGTCCTCTCAGGCACCTTCTAGATCCCAAACCCATTAGAGCTCACAGTCTAGTGATGATGAGGATGATGCTGATGCTGATTTGGCTAGGGCTTGGGAAATTAGAAGCAAGAGGCTTGAGGATCGTTTTACTATTGATGGTACCAGGGAGCTGTATGAGTATGGCATCGAATTAAAAGGTGACGACACCCAGCATGAGAATCGCACCATAAATGAAGAGCGGCGGATCAGTTTTGAGGGGCTAGAGATCTTACACAGGGCCAGAGAGCTCATTCGCCATTATCAACTAGAGTTTATGCAAGAGCTGTGTCACGACCCAGCCCCGTGGGTCGCGGCCCGGCGCCTGTTGGACACCCAAACGGACTTTCGGATCAAATCATCATAATTTAGCTTAGCTCAAATAACATATTCATCGTATTTAGCGAGAAGTGAAAATAAATACTATCTTAAGCGGTCGCGCGTACAAAAGTGTCACATGAAAGTCGAGAGGGGCGGCGGAATATACACGTCGACATATATGCACATGTACAAACACGAGGGCCATTATGGCTACCATAACAAACGGGACCGCGTTCGTATGCAAATCATGAACAAATTGAACGCACATAGGACCCACGACCCACAAATATGACTACAAAGCCTCTACAAATCAAAAACAGATCATATGACGGGACGGGCTACATGGTACCCAAATAATCAAATATACAAAAGCATAACCAACACGAAGGTAGGTACCAACATATGGGCTCCGGACGAGTGAGCACCGTAACGACGGAATGTGTGGCCTACCGGCGCATCACGAACCTCCGTACTGCGGGCATGAAATGCGACCCCCCCGACGAAAGGGGTCGGTACGAAAGATGTACCGAGTATGTAAAGCATAAAGTACAAAAATCCAAACCATAACTGAAGTGAAGGGTACAAAGAGAAAATACCGGATCAAAGTACCAGAATCTGTACTGAAGACACATGTACATAATGCAAATAGAAAATCATACATAAAGCTCAGGAACGTGGTCACCACTCCGACGCTGGTGCCACAACACAAAGATACTCCTGAAGGTTTCAAATCTCCGTACAAACCCCCGAACATATCATATCACACATATCATATCGTGACATATCATGTCATCTAACAAATCATATCATCACCATATCACAAAGATAACTCACATACACACGTAACCGGCTTACGGCGAGGTCTCTAAAACCGCAACACAAAGATACTACCGAATTTATCATAGTGCGCACGATCACAAACCGGCCCGGGAACCGGCGAACGAAATCATAGTATAGGCACGAGCAGAGTAGTGCAGAAGCCATATGCAAATACATAATTAAATTCCAAGGATTGACAAACAAATACATATGCATATTTATATTAAGATCAGAAGGCTTAAAGTAAGCATTGGGTCTGTCAGAATTAATATACAAAAGTTGAGAGCCTTTAGATTTATAAAACTTTTGAAAAATACTTCTTAACTATTCTCTGAAAATTTAGTGTCGTTCACATTTAGAAGCTTTCATATCACTTATGGAACAAACCCGACGGAGTCTTAAATTCGTAGGCAAAGGTCCCATCTTTATATCAAACCAAAGTAGATTAAATAAGACAAACGAAAGAAACCTTGGGACTAGTGGGCCCACCCTCGGGTCAAATCGAGGCGGCGGGCATAAATTACGAACATTAGACTCTATGGAGTAGTTATGTAGGTTTCAAAGCAATTCTATCACATTTGCGCAAATTATGGATGTTCGAGTAGTTTTCCAACAAAACATAGAAGTCATGATTCAATTGTACTTGACGAATAGTAACTAAAATCAAACTCGGGTTTCGAGGAGCAAGATAACCCCGAGGCTCAAATTCAAACCTAGTATATCTAGGACATGCCAAAAGAAGAAAAGGGATAGCTTTACATACCTTACGTGCGTCTTACGCTCGCTTAGACTCAAATCCCGTTTGCTCCAAAATCTACAATTGGTCATAGTTGCCAAATATAAGCTTCAAGCTTTTATGCATTCAAACTTAGATCCATATTTGTCTTACCGAAATTTCGGCAGCATTTCCCCTATAAATTCAACATCCCCGAGACTTAGCTCGGCCATAATATCAACAACAACAACCACAACAATACCAACAATACCAATAATCAACCGGAAACGCATTTCCAATACGAATAGTCTTTTTCCAACATAATGCAACAACTTCTATTCTTAACTTCACATTCCCAACTAACTTCAATATTTCCATATTCATTTACTAATCAAAGTATTTGCAAAACATACAAAAATTCCACCGAATTCACAATTCATTCGAAACCTCCATTCTTCCACATAAATGTTCATAACACATTTTCGTCTCCCAAATTCGTCAACAACAATCATAATTCACATCTAGAATCTTACTTCCATACTTAAATAACAATTCATATAAAAATCACATAATTTCCCATAATGCCATACATGCCATTTCAATGCCAATTCGAATCGTTTAAGACTTATTTACGTCATATATGTCACAACGACACAACTAACAACTAAATGAATTTCATTTCATTCTCTTCCTACATCATACATACCACACGGCACACACACCCCTTCACACACACACACGGCCATGCACACACACACCACAATTCCATAATCTTCATTCAATTTTAATCATTATAACATATAGCTCTCTTCCATAGCATGAAAGAATAGAAATTCTTACCTTTTTCTTCAATTTTCACTTGCCACAAACGTCGTCCTTTTGCTAAACTAATTATACCACGTCGAAGAGCGTCTTGAACTTACTACGAATTCAAGAAGAACAAAGATTCTTGGATGAAAGCTAAGGGACTTGGAAATTCTTTTTTTTTTTTTTTTTTTTTTTTTTTTGGAGAGGTTCGAGCCGGAGGCCTTCTCTCTTGGCTCTCCATGGTTTTGTTTTAATTTCTTGAAGCTTCTTAAGAGATGATCATGTGTATATATATAATCGCTCCCTTGTTAATGAAGCACATGATTATCATTAGCAGGCTTGGAGCGAAGCATACGGGGGCCGCCACCCCCCAGCGGGTGGGGCCTCTTTGTTCTTTTTTTTTTTTTCTAAGCCCAATTCATTATAATCTCATTTGTAATTCCCGAGACCAATTTCCGATATTCCCATTTTGCCCTTGGCCTTCCTCAATATTTCACCTTCATACTTTTCAAGAACAACAACATACATATTGACCAAAATCAAAATATTGCCTTATTCTTACAAGTCACAACTATGTCCAAATTTTCCCGAATGTACAAAAACACGGGATATAACATCCTCCCCCCCTTTAAAACATTCGCCCTCGAATGTTGAATCCACCGCGTGGGG
This sequence comes from Lycium ferocissimum, assembly GCF_029784015.1. Taxonomy (NCBI): domain Eukaryota; kingdom Viridiplantae; phylum Streptophyta; class Magnoliopsida; order Solanales; family Solanaceae; genus Lycium; species Lycium ferocissimum. The sequence goes on from NC_081352.1 coordinate 1,776,110, forward strand.
AAATATGATATAAGTCGGGGAGGTCCTCTTGCCAACTACGTACTCGTACTTGATTAGAGCACTTGTAAGGGCATTCGTTTTCTGACTTCTTTTTATCCTTGTCTGATGTCACCACGTTAGGATTGTTTGGAATCCTTATTGGTCTAGCAGCTCGTACAATCCTAAATAAGATATACGGCGAACAGAATCTTTATCAGAATCAGAAGATTAGTGTTATATCCCGCATTTTGTGCAATCGAATAATTCTAGACAATCGCGGGAAGACAACAAGCAAGGCCTTATTGTTGTTGCGTTTGGCATACGAGTTGCTTACGAAGAATTTAGAAGCGGAATTATTAAGAGAGCCTAAGGGTAAAATGGTAATTTCCCAAGTGTTCAAGAAAAATTTTTGGAAAACTTCTAAGTTGGCCGTGTGGCATGTGTGACCTATGCTCACACTTTTATTAACTTGTGGGGGTTAATTAATAACTATAGGGAAATGTGGACAAGTCTTACAAAGGAAGACATTTAGTCTTCTTTATTTATCTTAAGAAAAATCCAAGAAAATGGATGAATTTTCTAGAGAAGGAAAAGAGGAATCGTGGTCATATTTTTATTTGGAGGGACCTATTTATAAATAATGGAAATTGGTGGAAGACTTGTGGATATATATGTAGGAAGTCTTATTAATATTCATGATTTCTCTAGAATTTTCAAGAATTAAAAGAACAAGAAAAAGGAGAAAAATCCCTCCAACTTTCGGCCATAGAGAGGAACCAACAAAACCTTGGCAAAAATTTCTTCAAAAATTGTTTTCTACCTATTGGAGGGCCCTTAGCAAGGTGGAGTATCCATTGGAGCAAGAAAATTCATAATCATACAAGTTGCCAAGTTGTGGTCAAGTGAGAAGTTGAAGAAAAAGTGGTGAGTTTTAATCTTATTTTATGGGTATGAATGGTTTGTATGTGTTGTAGAGTATAGAAATAAA